>NC_046663.1:123960303-123965652 GCF_010883055.1 Belonocnema kinseyi
AGAAAGTATTTATGTATTCAAAACAGGTGTCTATGAAATAAATACTTTTAAATCAAGCAGTTTTTATCATTTCTGTATGAGACATCTTTATAGCAAAATTTACAGGAATCTTCAAATTCACATCTTTAGAGGTTAAAAAAATGTTGACAATCCAATTTTGTTTGAGCCGGCGAGATACATATTTTGTACACAAAACAATTCTGATCAATTTCGTTTCGTTTAGTACCTTCTTTGACTACACACTAATTGCATTCGAATCGTTTCGTTGGCGCTGTGCTCATTCCAATCGCTCTCGTTAAAACTTTTCGACGTTTTTAAGCTTTGAAATGATATATTCAAATATACGATAGAAAACCAATAGAAACGTTTCCGTTGTAATCAATTCGAACCTTCTTACCGGGCCTTTAGTCCTGGCATCTCGTCTCGTAACCTCAAGGACACTGCTTGACTGCTCTCACTTGCATCGCAGCGTTGTTGTCTGTGGTTTCCACTGCTCGCCGCTAGCATCCAGACAAAATTCTTAAAGTTACCGACGGACCGCTTATTAACAGCTACTAAAAGAAGATCCACTTGTTTTTTTTTAGTTTTTTCAGAAGGAACTAAAGGGGACCCAGTAGGGTCTTTAACGGTACTTTATAGAGGCTCCTTTCGGTTCCTTAAGTCCGCCAGGGCGGGGATGTCTTTTCTACTATTTTATAGCATCTCCTAATTCAATTTTTGGAAATTTTAATTTTTGTCCACAGAAACCCGGGGAAACTAAACTAAACCCGATGTGTGGTAAATCGGGTCCAGTTCTCCCACATTTTTGCTTAAAAAAATTTTAATTTTCAAAAATTAAATTCGGAGATTGTATAAGATAGTATAATGGATATCTATAAACTCTTTTCTTGATAGATAATAACAAAAAAATAACACAATATTCAAATTTAACCGAATAATATTTTTTTTAATAACCCACAAAAGAAGAGTTCGGGGCCGTCTGTTAGCATGTTCACTGTTATTTCAAAAATTTGTGAGACAAAATATTTATTATTGTAGGGAAAAGCCGGGGAGGCCTAAGTATCGCATGCCGTTCAAAGTTAAGAGATTTGTTGCAGATTGATCAGTAGGGTGAAAAAAAACACTTTGTACCTGATTTTCTAAAGAGGTCGAAGTATTTTATGCAGCCCTAGTATCATTATGGTCGATTTCTGGCCCAATGAGATTTTCTGCTTCAGACCGTTCCACAGTTTCCTTTCGTTTTTTTGTCGATTATTGGATGAGGCTTATCGTCGCTGTGGTGGAATGCATTGTCCACAATTTCAGGTGCTTTTTCCACCTCTGGATTCTTGGAGTAAGAGTGGTCACTGCGATCGCTACGACGTGAGGACCTCGTTTTCTCGGAGGAACATTCTGCTGGTGTTGATTCAATGATACATTGACAAAAGTAGCATCTTGATTGAGATTTTCGAGTTCATTCGTGGCCAGTGTAGTATGTGCGTTTTCCGCGATCTGAAACAAAAGTTTCAATGTAAGAATTTAAACTAAATAAAACTTGTTCTTGTCAGTAACTTATCTAACATCAAACACTTATCGCAATATTATATAAGGTAATTGTACCCATAGAGAATTTTTTATCTAATAAAAAAAATTACTTTGTACAACGCCTTTTTGGGTGCAGAATCAATTTTCGGCGGTGGATTTAGAACATCAATTAAAGTTGGTACAGCGTTCGGTTTCCTTTTTTTCACTTCATCCACCGTCGCATTTTCGAACTTTGATTCTCCGAAACGGATCTGTAATTAAACGAAAACAATGTAATGAATGTCTATTGTGAAAGAATTCGATTCTTCGCTGACTTCGCAAAGGTATGAAGGATTCGTCGGTGTCCAGTCCTTTCTTCGTGTATAATTCGACGCCTCGACCTGGAAACATCACACTCAATAGTAAACGCCACTTTTGCATCTATGTGTCATAAAATACTATTTCGCTACAACTGCTTGAAAGTCGGATTGCCAATTTTGGAAAATCCTTTTGTCCCATGTTTTTTGGTATGCTAATTCCAAATATGTTCTTAGTTTTGCTGGTTATTGAGCGATTTTAGAAATTAAGAAAAAAAATAGTTATAACCCACCCGCAGGCTGTCTCGCACAAGCCCCTGCCAAGGCTTGTTGGGCTAGCAACCGCTACTTTTCATACATGGTTTGAACGCCCCTGTATACCTTTTTCACCTGGGTGGCTACTCTTGTCAATGTAAAATCGGACTTAGGACAGTAAGATGTTGTGCTCATGTCATGACAGTGATTTTGTATCCGGCATATGCAGAATATCAAGAAATAATAAAACCACTCGCTGAAAATATATCGCTGGTATAAGTTTTTCAAGATTATTTTAATGAAGACGAATAATAAAAAATATGAGGTGCTAACTACAGCATCTATAATTACTTTATTACTTAATAAATGTAAATATTCGATGACAGTAATGTTTATTTATCGTGTAACAAAACAAATAACAATAGAGATTAAAGCCGCCTCACGCCCTGCTAATAAGCAAACTCAGTAGTCAAAATGTATGAGTTTTCTGACTTTGAAAAACAATATCTTATGTTAGAAATGGCTCCATTTTTGGGTTACACCTATTGCCTTTTTGTTTTCTAGACCAATTATAACAACTTTACACACTTCAGATCTGGACGACGGCCCAGAATCCCATATGTCATTGGCACCCTCCTTTAGTATTCTTCATAACTTTATAAAACTTATAAAAGAAAGAAGTGTCCAGATCCGTGGATCCATGGGGGGGGCACGGATTCACCCCCCCCCTCCATTAAAATTGGGGTTTACACATCAAGCCTACACAAAAAGTGTTCAATGATTTTCTCCTCACCTTTTTTTCTGAGCACTGAAAAAACTATCGCATTTATTACAATATATACTGGAAATTCTTCGCTATATACCGTAATTATCGTAATTGTGCAAACTATAACGTAAGAATTTAGGTTTATTAAGCTATCACATTGTATTTCTTCTTTTGTGATCTACCCAGCGGGTACAAACTTTGGCGACGTCTTTACGACATCGTTACGAAATCTTTACCACAACATTACGACATCCTATATTCATGTCGTGAAGGTGTCTTTAGGATATCGTAAATACGTCGTATGATCTGACAATGTCTTTAAGAAATCGTAAGGGCAACATAACGACATGGGTATAGGATGTCGTAAAGACGTCGTCACTACGTCGCCAAATTTTGTGCCCACTGGGTAGCGAGGGTTCGAGTAGTGAACAAGCAATCATAGAAAAAATTAAAGATATGGTTTATATCAATTCCAGGTGAAAGATTCACCGAGACAAAAATTAACCTTGCCATATAAACTTTACATGAATCGAAGATAGTTTCCGATTTTAAACTTTGCCTGAACAATATTTGGTTTCATAATCGTTCCATTTTTATCCGAGGTGTAGCGACAATTGCGACGCCAGCACTATACAGCGTCGTTTAACTTCATTAAATTGGAGAGAAATGGGATTCCCATCTGTCAGTTACTTTTTGCGCTTTTGCTAAATAGTATTACATAAGTTCTATTTCGTCTACAATAGTGTCATTTATCATTTATTTCGGAGAGTGATCCCAGATGTGAAACGATACGTAGTCCAATACTATCACAGGTCTATGCCCGCATGAATATAGTAGGAGACGATATAAATGACTGGGAAGCGCGCAAACCATTCTCACGACCGTGAGATAGGTGGTTACAGTCTGTAACGGAATCAATACGACGATCCAGCACAATCCTCGTGCACCCTAAGAACACGGAACGACAATCGTACAATCGTTGCAACTCCCTTATAAGGTCTCTTTACCACTCTTTCTTTTCATTCTCCTTGGCTATGATGTTTTTGTCAGCTGGTGCCCAAAATTCAATAACGAACATGGTTCGCTTCTCGAAGTAAAGAAAAACCATGTCAGGCTTCAATTGAGCAACAGAAACAATTGTCGCGAATATAAAGTTCCAGTATATGCAGCACTTTCCATTCTCGACAATTGACTCGATTTCTCTAGGAGTATTTAGAGGAGCGATATTAAGGTTAATGCCGTAAGAGTGACAGAGATGGTAGTAAAGCACTCTTAGCTCCGCCTTGTGCCTTTGAATGTAGGTCGTTCCCGCGTGAGTTGGGCAACTAGATCGTATGTGAGCCAAATGCTCGGGGTGTGCATGGCACGCCCTGCAGCTATCATCAGGAATGTCTTGGCTCAAAATCTGGCGACGGTATGTTAAGGTGGAAATGACACCGTCATGGCATGTCAAAATGAATCCCTCCGTACCAGACTTCAATCCGGGCGATTTAAGGAAAGCAAACGCTAACTCAAAATACATTGACTGATCCTTCACATTTCTGTGGAAGATACCGTGCATCCTCTTATCGAGGAGCTATTCACGAAAGTTCTTCTCTTGTGCTTTGTTAATCCGGACTTTCAGGAGTGAGTACTCGAGATAGATAAGATTTGATGCATTTTGCTCACCCCTAATACTGAAGTTAAGTCCGAGTTTTGAGCCGTTTTGAACCTTTCTTGTCCCGATATCAAGAGATCTGAGCTCGTCCTTCGTCCATGGAACTACTCCAAATAAATAGAGCAGTACCGGGACGGCAAGCATGTTCGTTGCAGATACTTTATTCCTTGCGGACAGTTCGGAAGACCAAATCTGGCGGATGGACGTTTGTATCTGCTTCGGAAAGTATCCTTTATAGATGTCACAACCTGAATGCGGCTCTGTGGCACGCCCAGGTATGTATAAGTCACTCCAGCGCAAAGGTGTCGTATGGCGCTTCTATCAACGTGCTCAGGATCTTTAGGGATGCCATTAAGTTTCCCTCGCTTCATATAAACCTTGGTGCATTTCCTAACCCAAATTCCATTCCAATTTCCTTAGTATATCGTTCGACAATCCCCAGAGCTAGATGCGGTTGCTCTCTGTTTTTAACATAGATCTTAAGATCGTCAATGTAAAATACATGAGTGACCTTGTACTTTCGATCTGCAGGTTTGCCGCACAAGTACCCATCGGAATGGCGAAGTGCTAGAGATAGTGGCAATAATGTAAGGCAAAAGTGGAGTGAGCTCATGATGTCGCCCTGAAAGACACCTCTCTGAAAGGTGACCTTATTAGTTGTCACACGATTTTTTCCAGATGAGATAGTAAATCTGGTTTTCCAAAGCGGCATCAATCTCTCTATGCACCCACCTATTTTCGGATGAACATTTAAGATTTCCAAAAGCCAGATGATAAGTCTATGGGATGTCGAATCGAAAGCTTTCCGATAATCAATCCAGGCCATCGATAGGTCACGCTGGTAGAATGCT
>NC_046663.1:123965752-123970024 GCF_010883055.1 Belonocnema kinseyi
TTTGCATTTTGCACTTGCCATTTGTAACCACTTGGTAACCTTCCCCTTACTCTTTCCCATCCCTTTTCATCTAACCACGTCTCCATCATTATGACTACATCTATTGTATTAGTTATAACAATAATTATTTGATAGAAAATTAATTAATTTTGTTGAAAAGTAAACTTTTGGTTGAAAATACATATATTTTGTTAATTAGATTTTTTTCCTAAAATCATCGAAAGTAAAAGCAAAAGAGAAAGTTTCTGAAAGAATGAACCTCAATTCTGAATAACACTGTAATGCGTTTAAATTTTTTAAAATATCTTAAAATAATTTATCTAAATGAATCACGTTTTTTTCAGAATGGCCACAATTTTTTATAAGAAAAATCTATCCAGTCACCGTCTAATCTATCCAATTATCTTTTTAGCTTTTCTTTTTTTTAAAGAAATTATTCATGAATTTAAAATAAGTTCGACTTAAACTTTTTTTTTTAAATGTTCAGATCAATTTTTAACTTTATTGATAATGGTTTTTTTTTAATTGAAAGAATTTTAAAATGAAATTTTTTAAATTGACTTTAAGGTATTAAAATTGAAAAATAATTGATTTTACAGGATAATTCTGAATCAGTTCAAAATTAAAGAATTAATAGATATTAGTTTTCAAAATTATTTTCAATTAAAACTTCAAATATTATTTCAGACTAAAAAAATTATATTTTAAACCCATTCAATTTGAAATTTTTTAATTAAAAAAATAAAATTTCGTTAATTATTAGCAATATTTGGCCGTTCATTTAAAACAAGGCATTAAAAACAACTATTAAAAACTATATAAATTGAACAGAATAGTTCGAAATAGAAAGCCTTGAATTGTTAAAATATTGTAATGAGCCAAATTTTAACTTTGAACGCTACAATTTTAATTTCAAAAAGATTCAAAATGAATTTAAAACTAGAAATTATTTCAAATAATTTGAAACACGATGTAGATTTTTGCAGATTTTGAAAAAATTAAGCTTTTCGAGAATTCTAAAAGATTTTAAAAGAACAACAAAAATTGTTGTAATTGTTAAGAAAACTGAAAATGATTTTTTATTTTGAAAAATTAATTTTAAGTGAATATTTGAAAAGATTTTAAAAATTAGAAAAAAAGAATCAGAACGATTTTAAAGCGATTTTATTATTTTGCAGTGTTTTTTAATTTTGGGAAAAAATCTAATTAACAAAATATATGGATTTTCAACCAAAAAGTTTCCTTTTTAACCAAATTAATTAATTTTCTATAAAATAATTAGTGTTTTAACTAAAAAATGTACAGGATAATTACCATAATTATAAAATCTTGTTTAAAAAAACGTATTTTTCACAAAGTAGTTTAACTCTTAATGAAATAATCGACTTTTAAACCCAAGATGTACAGTTGATATGTCAACCGAACAATTGTTTTTTTAACCAAAAATGATCAATTTTCAACCAAAAAGGTTAAATTTCTACCAAACAAGGTCAATTTTTGAATTTGAATTTTGAAATTTGAGGTGAGTGGATTGTGGAAGTGTATAAGGGTGAGGATGTAAGAGATTAATTGAGGAATTTGAGATTGCAAAGGGGAGGTAGATATTTTGGAGGTAGATAGAGACAGGGAAGTATAGAAGACGGAAAAGTTTGAATTTGATTCATGGCTAACGGAGCGAGTATCTCCGCGGAAGAAACAGAGTTAGAGCAGGAAGTGTTAAGTACGCCGAAAGAAGAGATAAAGGAAAGAAAGGCGAGGGGGAAGTATAAAAAACGATAGAAAAGGAAAGATTAAGAGCAAAAAGCGTAGGGTCAATAGAAGCATTTATCAAAAGGAAGAGAGGGGAGGGGGAAGGCAGTGAAGAGAAGGAAGATATCGGTGCGAGCGTAAAATATCAGAAAATGTTTAGATCGCCGCTGGAAAAGCAGAGTTTGGTAGGGAAGAGCGATAATAGTAAGGGTGCTGACGGTAGCGGAGATGAAAGTGAAGTTTCGAGGAAGGAGGAAAGACTAAAGGAAATTCGAGAAGTGATGAGAGGTAATGGGCATTTATGAAGAAAGGCAGGAGAAAAGGGGAGAGGAATTAAAGAAGGAAATTAGGCGGGAAATAGCTGAAGTTAAGAAAGAAATAAAAAATTGGTAGAAAGCAGGGAAAAGTTAGAAAAGAGGTTGCAGTCATTAGAGCAAAAACTAGAGAAGCAGGAAGAAGATAACAGTAAAAAGGTAGAGGGGATGAGAGGTAGGATGAAGAAACTTGAAAGCTCGAACGGGGATTGTGGTGGGGGCGAGAGTGGGAATAAGGAGATGGAAAGGCTGAGAAAATAGAACAAAGAATAGAAAGGAAGGGTAAAAAGAAAATTAAACATAGCGATAAAGGATATAAGATTAGAGGGGAAGGAGCTGAAGGAAGGGGTGGACGAAGTACTAAAAAGGATTGATGCTAAGGTAGAGATAGAGGAAATGCGAAATGTAGGAAGGGAAGTGCGAAGAGGGGAGATAATGGTACTGGTGGAACTAAAGAAATGGGAACATAAGAGGGAGGTGATTACAAAGAAGAGGTTATTATATGGTAGTACAGAGAGAATAGAGGATGATTTGACATGGGTAGAAGGAAGATGCAGTATAAATTAAGGAAAATAGCGGAAGAGGAAAGAAAAAAGGGAAAGAGGACATGGGTTAAGTATGGGAGAATTTAGATAGATGGAATACGGTGTGATTGGGATGAAGAAAGGGAACAGATAGTAAGAAATGAGGTGCAGGGAAACTAGGAGAGGAAGGAACGGGAGATAGGAAAATAAGTAATAATAAGGAGAAAAAAAGATGAGAAACGAAAGTAGGGAAGAATGGAAAATTTGTTACTGGAATATAGGTGGATTGGAGAGAAAGGATAGGGAGTTTCTGAGAAATTTGACAAAATGGGATGTAGTCATAATGATGGAGACGTGACTAGAAGAAAAGGGATGGGAAAGAGTGAGAGCAAGGTTACCAAGAGGTTGCAAATGGCCAGTGCAAAATTCAAAGAGGAAGAATGAAAGGGTCAGAGCAATGGGAGGAATGGTAATGGGAGTAAGGAATGAATGTATAACAGGGAAATATAAGAGAGACAGGAATGAACGAAAAGAAGGAGTAATAGTAGAAGAGGCAATTTTGGGAGGAGAGAAGTGGAAGGTAGTGGGGATTTATGTGAACGGTGATATGCAGAAGAAAGCAGAGAACATTAAAGAAATGATTGAAGAAAATAAAGAAGAGATTAGGCGGATAATAGGTGGGGATTTCAATGCGATAACAGGAGACAGAGGAGGAAGGGAACGGGGAGAAGAGAGAAGAAGAAAATCCAAACATAAGGTACTAAATGGGGAGGGAAAAAAGTTGTTGAAGAGCTTGGAGGAGTTAGGATGGTATATCTTAAACGGAAATATAGAAGGGGATGAAAAAGGAGAATATACACGCTCAGGTAGTGAAAGGGAAACGTTAATTGATTATGTGATAGTGGATGATGAGGTAAGAGAGAAGGTTAAGAAACTAGAGGTAGATGAAGAAATTGATTCGGATCACTTTCCTTTAATAGTGACATTAGAGGGACAGAAAAGCAATAGCAATATGAGTTAAAAGAGAGAAATTTAAAAAGTGTAGGAAAAGGGGATTGGTCAAGGAAAGGAAAAGAACAGTTTGGAGAAAAAATAAGAAATATCAAAACGGGAGAAAGACATGTGGACGAGGAGATGGGAAAAACGATAGGAGAAATAAAAATAGGATTAGCGTGCACAAACGAAAATGAAGTTAGTGAAGGGGGCACGAAAGAAGAGGTATGGAAGGTAGTAAATAGAGGAAGAAAAAGAGTGAATCAAGATATTAAAATGATAGAATGGAAGAAATATTTTTTGGATTTGCTAGGAGGAGTCTTGGAAGAGTCGAGATGGGTCAGAGAGAAACTGTTGATTTTCTCTGACCCATCCCTCCCTCCGCTCTAGACTTCTCTTAGCGTCAGATAGTATCCGTATTCTCTCAACAATATGCTGCCTTATGGTCAGCAGCTTTGACTTGTTAAGTGTGTGATAACAGGTCCGGAGTTCGCGCGCGAACTTTCGAACCTAGGCGGTAAAATTTCTGCCAGATGTGATGTAGTCAATCACACATTGAATGCGGGACGCGTACTCTCTTGCCCAGCCTGTCATTATGGCAAGTTGATGCATTCGTCTTTTGGTCTTATGATCAGCCGTTGGTTTTGTTTTACGGTTCGCATCGGCCAAAGCTCTCGCTGCATTATACACAC
>NC_046663.1:123970124-123973574 GCF_010883055.1 Belonocnema kinseyi
TCACGAGATCCCGCCGATCCATCGCATTGAATCCATTTTCATTGGCTCCCCCAGCTCTAGATTGGTTGGCATTGTTGGCCGACCCATTGTCGGGAGCCCTGCTTGTTCTGTTGTTTTGAACCGCACTTACTACAACTATGTTTGGTGTTGTCATTGTTGTTCCCGCGAGAAGTTAGGGAAAGGGGTTCGTCCATCCTTGTAGAGCCCCGCATGCAAGGATAAGGCTGCTTACTCTGAGAGGTCGCCTGGTATCCCAGAGTCACCGTTCTAGACACCTCACGCAGGTGCCATTCCGCTTTCGGCACGGTTTTCACACATCCACTTGGGGGTTAAGTCCTTCGGGACCACCCCTGGACAATTGTCCGCGACTGCCTATTTATTTTTGTAACCATATTCAGCAGAAACCCTTGGTACAGGGACCCTCTATCCACAACCCGAGGTCTGAGAGATTTGGGTCCTTTTCAAGGTCCTTTTAAGAGTGGTGCGACGGTAATATAATGTTCCTTTCGTATTCGTCACGTAACTCTATTGATATAGCCCCTCTGCTTGTTATTTATGATCGAATATATCTACCTGAGTGCCTGCGGAGAATTTCTCTGAGCTCCTCTGACCTTAGTGAATCTTTAGAATATACTCAGAGATTTCTTTCGGTAGGGCGAAGCCTGGAACCTGGACCACGTCTCCTTTCAGATTTGGAATCACTGGATTTTACATGTTTTACCGAAATTTTCTCACTTCAGCGTGAGGCAGCAGATGAGATTAGAATTATTCTCGTAACCTCGGTGAAACTTTCGCCAAATATATTTAATTTTTAATCGTTGAAAGTCTTACCCGCAGCAAACTTTAACTTTTTTCTGTGACTATTTTAAATCTCGTGTCCCGATTTATAGCTCGAAGTCACTCGTACTTTGTCTTTTCCCCATTATTGCGAAGGTAGCTGTAGCAGACTGCAGCAACAAAATTTAACTTCATTTTTTTCTGTGATATTAGTGCATTATAATATCGTACACAGCTCCGGGACCTGCTTGTACGTCATCATATTGCGCTTTCTTGCAATATAGAGATTTTGCGATATCTTTGCTCAAAATGCGAATTTGTTTATAATGATCTCATTTGTCATGACATGACAATGAACTGTACTGAATTGTCACTGGCAAGACAAACAAAGGACGTTAAAAAGCCTAACAAAACTAATTAATGACTATAAATTCGTACTTTGCGAAATTTAAAAATTGATTTTACATTAACATTACAGATTTTGAATATGTAGCTGTATGTATGTCTGCATGTATTTCTGTGTCGTTACCTGAATGTTGTAGCCACGCTGACTTTTGAAGGATTTCTCCAATCGAGTCTGGCGTTGATACACTTTTTTAGGGTCCGAAAACGAAGTTCAAGTTCGTCTACTAGATATTCCTGATAAAAAATTTTTTAATTAGAGCATTTTCAAAATTTTAAAAAAGGAATTTCAAATTATCCTTATGGTATATTTTATTTCGTTGCAAGTTCGAAAGAAAATATATACTTTACAAGATTTTGAAAATTTGCATAAAATAGGAAAAATTACTTTTTCTGATAGATTAGAAAATTTCAATTAGAATTTTTACTAGCCATGAAATATATTTCAAAACTATACCAATAACATTTTTCGATAAGAACAAAATTCAAAAAAAGCATTTTCAAAGTTTATATTAACATTTTTTAAAGTGTTTTACACATATTTTTCAAAGTTTCTTTAAGACGAAAAAAGACTTGCAAATTATCCTAATGCCATTTTTAATATTGATGAAAAGTGAAAAAGTTATACACTTTTCACCATTTAGAAAATTTCGAAAAAAGCAATTTTTCATAGATTAAGAAGTATCAATCCAAATTTTTACTAGATATAAAATATCTCTTGAATATATTCTAATGAAATTTTTTAATTAGACTAAAATTAAGAAATTAGATCATTTGCAAAAATATGCCATTTTTTAAAGAGATCCGTTAGTTTTAATCGTTATTTTTAGTAGACTTGAACAAGGTTGACAAATTATCATAATCAGATTTTTCAATTACACACAAATTCAAACTGATGTATATTAATTAATCATAGTTGAATTATCAGAATCAAACTCTACGGCTTAATGTCTCTATTTAGTAACTTCAGGAAATTTTTTTTATTTTTTCATTAATATTATATTTTGAAAAAATTCCTACTTCTTATATGCCGTTCAATGTTGTCTATATGGTTTTATTTTGTAGTTAGAGTCATTTATATAACCTAATTATAGAGCGTGTTTTCGATTTAAGTGACAATATTTGTGATATTTGAAAATTTTAGTTAAAATGCACACATAAAATGTACGAAAACTAGCACGAACCAAGCCAGCGTACCCGCAGAATTTTAGGATGACAAATCTCTTTAAAATTTAGTTAGCTTCAGTCCAAACCAAAAACTTTTAAAATTCTAGTTGTAATCGTATTTTGAACATTTTTTCATAATTTCGCTCCACTGTGGGCCGGTAGTCTTATAATTTAATTTAAAGGAGATGAGCCCTTATATAAAATCCGATCATTTTTGTAGAGTAAGCTTGGAAAAAACTCCATTAAACTTTGACCTTCTGCAATTGTTCAAAGGATTTCCCGATTACCCTCGACCATCCTTAAATTTAAATTAAAAATCGTTGATTCCACGTAAAAAAAGTTCGATTAATTTTCTTTCTATTCCTTTTTTCGAAATATTCTGTAATAACTATAATATACCTAATTTATTTATAATTTTATGATGCGAATTTAAATTACTTCGCTTCTTTAACTTACCTGCATACAAACATTTAAAAAGATTATCACATAATTTATCAAAGGTTTAAAGTATTATTTGACTGAATGGAACAAAGGTATGATTTACAAGTTTATCCCTAGCATCTAAAGAACATCTTAATCGTAACGAACATATTCAGTACAGGCAATAGTATTTTTCTGCGTGGATTGTTTTCGCTGAGACGCTGAAATTGGTTCAAGAATAAAATACTTGCTGATTATGTTTACAGTTTACGACATATACACTTTGGCATATTGTTATTTACCTTATAACGTTATCAATATTGTTATCGCTGCTGAAATATCTTCGATTCCAATTATAATTGTTAATACGCAGATTGTTCCACTATTGCATATTTTGCCAGACTTGGAAACATTTTAAAGGTACATACTTTAAGGTAGAAGATATACTCAAAAAATGTTACTGCCCTATTACACTGCCTACGAATTAAAAAAAAATTATTTACAGTTGTTTATAACATTTTTTTATATGTAGCGACTCTTGTATCTCTATCCACACTTTTATTCAAAATATTCTAAATTGCAAACGTATTATATAAATATATATCTTTATATATATATGTGTGCGTATGAGTGTGTGTGCGTATGTGTGTGTGTGAGTGTGTGTGTACTGTCTCACGGTCGTGA
>NC_046663.1:123973674-124013288 GCF_010883055.1 Belonocnema kinseyi
AATATATAAAAATATTCTCAATTGCAAACGTCAAAATGAAGCGGCTGACTCACAAAAAACTTAACTTAATAAAATAACTAAATATAATAATGAAACTTAATACAACTTAATAAAAGATATTTGTACGTATATTTACACGGCGTTGTGAGTACTGAGTACGTATACTTTAGTAAAGAAAGAGGGAGAGATTGAAAGGTTACATTATTAATCTAGTCCATTTAGTATAAATTGTATAGGTTTATAATGTGTTAAAAAGGTTGACATTAATATTTCATATTTAAGGTTCCTTATTGTTAATTGTACATATAAGATTAAAGCGAAACTACCGTAAATCTACCATAATCTCGGCATATTCAAGCGAAAAAAGGAATTGTAAATATATACATTAAAGAGGTACTTTTCTGAGATAAAGTTCAATAATAAAAATATTTCAATTGCTTACAATGTACAGTTTTTTGAAAATATTATAGATTAGTGGCATTGGAAAGAGAACGTTCCTTGAAAAACTTGTGCTTCTCTCTTTTTGCCGTCTTTGGATTCTTCATAAAGTAATTGGAAATTTTTATATTTGTGGGACTGGCGTCTTCTTCATTTTCTTCCCACTCAACAGCTAAAGCCTTGGACTCGAGAATCGTTTCAGCAGTGGACCAACTAAATCTGACTATCATCGGAAATCCAAAAGTTGGATCTACATTTTCAGACAACCACTTTTTAGTCACTGGGTCGTTAGGATAACCACTTCCGTATTCGTTTTCATTGTCGCCCTCTCGAAATTGCCAAGCACGTAAAGCGTGATCTCTTGCTACTTTTGCACAGATACTAGCAGCACTCACGATAGGGAAAGTTGAGTCAGCCTTTTTTTCAACGACTATTTTCAGATCGGGAAAAATTTCCTGCAATCTGGCCTGATATTTCTCGGGTTTACCGACAGTGTCTACGTACACTTCGGCAAGATTAACGCCAGCCTGTATTGCCAGCTTGATTAGCTTTATCGCCGAACTCATTGAAACTTCGTTCAACGATGTTTTTGTTCGTCGATACATACAGTTGGATATGTAATTTGGCGATATGGCTTCGACAGCCCAGCCCATCTGGTCGTGCTTTTGACATATGCTATCAAAAATGGAGTCCCTCTTTGCTTCGGTCAAACTTTTTGAATCGGCACATCCCAGATCTACGAGAAGCTGCTTTTTCGATAAGGGAGCGTACGCAATTCCATATACCATTGGTCCTAAAACTGGTCCACGTCCAGCTTCGTCGACTCCCAATTGGCACGGCTCGTCTCGACAAGTCTGAGGCATCTGAAAGACAAATGTAATTGCTGAATTAGATTATGTAATTTTACAACATTATTATTTTGTTTTAATATTTATTAGAGGTGTTCCAGCAAAATAAAACTGAAAGAACTTTTAAAGTCCGAGTATGGGTCTTATTTTTTCTCCGAGTATTTTCAAGGGGTGCTGAATTATACATTTTTAATTTATAGTGAAGCTTTATAAAGCATTCTGAAACTGCAATAACGTTTAAGACTTTTTATAATATTATTTTTATTTTTTTTTTTCATCAGATTCGAAAAAATAAGGTTAACTACCATTTTTCATTTTTGAATATGAAACTATTTACTCAAAAATCACTAATAATAAGAATATAATTTTTTTTTTTAATTTTTTAGAATTTTTATTTAATGGCATGTGACACACTCAGATCCCTATATTACCGACCTCACTTTTTCAGTTTACTCAATTTTTTTTATCTTAAGAACTTTTTTTCTAAATAAAATATCAGACTGAAACTTTGGTGAAATGTACCAGAAGACAATACAGTACGTTTATGTACTTTATTTGATTGAGAATTTCAATAAAAATTATTTTCAAAGAAATTAAGTGGAACCATTTATGGACATAATCTTGAAATTTTGTAAACATAAGAACTTTTCTTACATTTAAAATATCTGCGAGATGTAAAAAGACGTACATAAACGTAATTTACTGTCGACTCTTGCATTTCTTAAAATTTGAAGCCAATGTTTTACACATAAAAAAAGTTCTTACGTTCTAAAAATTCCACGGCACAAAGAAAATATGTCAAAAAATTATCCCAGTTTTAATTTCTTTGAAAATAATTTTTAGCGAAATTTCTACTCAAATGAAGTGCACAAACCTAGTTTATAGTCTTCTGACACGTTTTCCAAAGTTCCAGTCCGATATTTTATTAACAAAAACAGTCCTCAAGTTCAAAAAAACTTCAGTAAACTGAAAAAGTGAGGTCGTTATTATAGGTATTTGAGTGTGTCACATGCCCTTAAAGAAGAAAAATGCATACTAATTTCAAATTTGTATTTCTGTCGCGCTATGCGCCCATCTAGGTTTGGTCACATGCCTGTAATTCTATTCTCTAAAAAAGTTGGAGGTTCATGCTTTTTCTTTAAAAAATATATGCCCTCTGCGCGGGCACATTCTCATTGCACGCTAGGCGCGCCTAGGGCGCACGGGTACGCTCTTGCGCTCGTTTTCGTACGTTTAATGCGTACACGTTAACTACTTTTTTTTTTAATACCGTAAATACTAAAACTTAAATCTAAAACTGTGATTTAAACTTCTGAGGAATTACAGCCATAAATTGTAAATGCAATTTTTTCGATCTGTTTTTAATTAAGGTTCGCCAAGCACCTACGGCTTTGACGATTACATTATCATTACGAAACTCGCGCTCGATAGTTTGTGTACAATTGAAAAACTTCATCAAGATAATTTGTAGATTTGGTTAAAATCTACTAAAAACAGTGCTTTAAACTTATAAATCTCTTAAGAACCAAAATTGCATATTTTTGAAAATGATCCAACTTTTGGAACTTTTGTCTAATTAAGAAATTTCATGCTAATAGCTTAGAAAAACATATATTTTATATCTAGTAGAAATTTGGATCGATATTTCTTAATCTATTAAAAAAAATTTGCCCTTGTTTCTGAAAATTTCCAAATGTTAAAAAATGAATTTTTATCGAATTTAAAAATGTCATTAAGGTAATCTGCAAGTCTTTTTGATGTCTACCAGAAAATTTGACAAAAAATTCTAAAACTTATACTAAATTTTTATTCAAATTTTGAAAAGCTCTAACTTTTTGAATTTTTATTTAATCGTAAAATTTAACTGAGATAGTTTATAAATATATTTGATATGTAGTGACAAATTCAGATGAAATTTCCTAATCTTTTACAAAAATATTTTCTTCTATTTTTCTAAACATTTTCAAAATTTTGAAAATTATATAACCATATATACAGATATACAGACAGATATACAGACAGACACCGATAAAATTGTATAATTTTCGGATTCCGTGAGTGCCAAAACGTAAAAATCTGTGAATACCCGGAGATCGAAAATTTGGACGATTACATTAGACTCTTATGAATGAGAATGTAAAGTTTGAAATAATTAAATAAATGCTAAGGCTGGTGGTTTGCGCTAAAATGTACCAATTACAGTGTTAAAAATCCTGAAAAAAATATTTTTAATACAATAAGAAATATAATTTCGTACAATTATAAGTGTTTTTAAAAGAAATGACGAAACTTTTGTCGAAAGGGTATACCTTCAATATAGTGGTTATCTTCATTTCATTAGTTCACGAATTTGCCAAATTCATTCTGGGTTGTCAGTAATGGATTTTTGAGGTTCGGAAATCCAAAACTAATTAAAAAGATATTGAATATTAAAGATAAGAAGACGTATCATTCCCTAAATACTTCCTTCTGTTGGGTCTCGTTCACTTAGAAATACGTATGTCGTTCGCTGGTTTTGAAGGTACAATGAGAAGTTTTTACAAATTTTGTGTGGAAGGTGTGAGTGGAGTGTGAGGGTGGAACTTTATGAGGTGAGTACGGTTGTTAAGGGTACATTGGGAAGATAGAAATTAATTTACATTGTAGTTGGGGGGTGGGATTTGGTTAAATAGGGAAAGTGAGGTTAGGTTTGCAAGGGCGCGGGGTAATTTTGTGTTTAGGTTTTTGGGCCTTCATGGCGAGCAAGGGTGGTTCTTGTAGTGATGGGGGATGTTAGGGGTGAAAAAAGGATGGCTAACGGGGATGTGAGAGGTGAAATAGGGCAAAGAAACTGAAATTTTAAGGCGGAAGGCGGCAGCAGACTTAAGAGTCATCTGTGGGCGACAGTGAGTACTTCTGTGTATGGATAGGTTACAGTTACCGACGGACGAGCGGGAGGTGGGCAGCGAGAGTACTAGCAGTGCTGGTAGTGAAGTAGACGGGGAGGAAATTTACAGAGGGACACGACGGCCAGTTGTGCGTGGCCGGGTATCAAGTGGCGCGTCAGGGAGGGGGAAGAATCAGAAACGGAAGAAGCGATCAGGCAAGGGAGAGAGCGTCCAGTGCAAGTGAGGGGGAGGATCTCTTGAAGAGCAAAAGAGAAAGCAAAGAGAGTCCGGAGAAAAGCGCGCTAGGGAGTCTCTTTAAAAAAAGCGTACGAACACGAAGATTACCACCCCCCCCCCCCCCCCCCCAAGAAAGGGTAGACGGAGAAGGAGGCTATCGGGGTGCTGATAGGTGAGATCAGAGGGTTAAGGGAGGAGTAAGAGATGAGAGATGGGGAAAGGAAGTAAAAGAGCTGAGGGGAAAAGTAGAAGGATTGCAGAGGGAGTTGGTGTCAGTAAGGAAGGAAAAATAGGATAAAATAAAGGAGATGCAAGAGCGGGGAAGAAAGGGACGGGGTGGAAGTGCTGCTACAGAGCATAGGGTGAGTTAAAGGCAAGGTAGCGCAAGTTAGGATGGAGGGGAGAAAGGAGAATGAAGTGGAGGTGGTGGAATTGGAGAGCTGGGAAGAAAAATTGGGGGTAATGCGTAACAAAAATAGGATAAAGAACAATAAGGTTTTTATCAATAAAGATTTGACAAGGAAGGAAAGGGATGTTCAGAGAATGCTGAATGACAGGGCTATGAAGGAGAGGAGCGAAGGGAGAGCAGTGAAGGTAGGGTATCGGAAAATAAAAATAGACGAGAAAATGTGGGTATGGGAGGAGGAGAAGGAGGTGTTGAAGGAAGTGCAGGGGAATTTGTTTCAGGGGAAGTAGGGGGGTAGGAGTAAAGCAGGGTGGAGGAATATTAAAGGTGTTGTGCTGGAACGTAGCAGGGGTAAAGAAGAAAGATGAGCATTTCTGGAGGTATACTCAGGAATTTGATGTGATTGGACTGTTAGAGACGTGGGTAGAGAAAAAGGAATGGGACAGAGTAGAGCGAAAGTTGCCAAGGGGGTATAGGTGAAGACTACAGGAGGCGGTCAAAGTAAAAAGGAAAGGAAGGGCTAGTGGGGGAATTATAATAGGGGTTAGGGATGAATTACAGGAAGAAGTTCATGGAGAAGGAAAGGGTGAGGGCGTACAAATGAGGGCTGTAAAGATAGGAGGGGTGATGTATAATTTTGTGAATGTGTACAATAAGGATGGAATGGAAAGGATTAAAGAAAGTGTAGAAAACTTACTAGGAGAGAGAGAGATGAGGGTATGGTGGTAATGGGGGGAGACTTTAATGCGAGAATTGGGCGGGAAGGGGGCCTGTACCAGGAAGGGGAGGGCTTTGAAAGAAAATCGAAGGATAAAATAATAAATAAAGAGGGGGAGATTCTAAGAGACTGGATGGAGGATAGAGGGTGAGCGGTGGCGAATGGTAGGGTAAAAGGGGACGAAGAGAAAGAATACACGTATGTGAGTAAGAGGGGTGTATCGGTGATATACTACGTGATTATGAATATGCAAGGGTTTGAGGAGATAGAGAAATTCGCAGTGGAAGGAAGGGTGGAATCAGACCATCAGCCATTGAGTTTGTTGATACAGGGGGAGGCGTGCAAAAGACAGGGTGGGGAAGAAGGGTCGTTAGGAGTGAGGGTATCATGGACAATAGAGGCGATAGAGAAGTATCAGGAGCAGTTGATCAGCGTAAGCTTTGAGGGGGAGTCCGTGGACGAGATATGGGAGGATCTACAAGAGAAAGTAAAAGGTTGTGTGCAAAAGAAGGCATTTAGGAAAAAGAAGAAAGGAATGGTAAAGCCGTGGTGGGATAGCGAATCTAAAACGATGAAGAGAGAGGTGAAAAAGAAGTACAGGAAGTGGAAGAAAGGAACCGCGAAAAGGGAGGAGCACGTAGAAATCAGGAAGGAGTTTAGGGCAATGTGTAAGAAGAAAGAGCAGGAAAAGAAGAAGAGCTGGGAGTGGAGTTGAGAAGTGTTAAGACAGAAGGGGACGTGTTAAAGATAATTAATAGGTTGAGGAAACGTAGGGTGGGGATAAGTGAGAAGATAAGGAGCGACGAATGGAGGAAATTTTTTAAGGAATCATTTCAAGGGTCAGATACACCAAAGAGGGATGAGGGGATTAGAAGAAACAGAGAGGTAGATGAAGGGGAGCTGAACGACGAGGAGATAGAGAATCAGACAGGGAAGTTGAAAAAATCGAAGGCAGCAGAGATTGACGGGGTAGAGAACGAAGCGTGGCTGTTTCGCACACAATAGGTAAGGCAGAGGCTGAAGGGGGTAGTGAAAAAAGTATGAAGGGGGGAGGGATTCCCAAGAGGGTGAAGAGAGGGGTTGATCGTACCACTGTATACGAAAGGGGATAGGGAGAGACAGGAAAATTATAGAAGAATTACGCTCATGAATACTGCGTACAAAATATACGCGATGGCGTTAGCAGATAGGCTGCGAAAGGATGTTGAGGGAAAAGGAATATTGCCGGAGACGCAGGGGGGCTTTAGAGAGAGGAAGAGCACTATTGACAATATTTACGTCTTCCAACACGTGGTGAATAGAGAATTAACCAAAAAGGGTGCCAAAGTCTACGCGTTTTTTGTAGATCTAAAGAGCGCGTTCCCGTCAGTGGGTAGGAGGAGGTTGTGTGAGGCAATGGCAGAGAGGGGAGTGAAGAGGGGCCTGATCGAGAGGGTAAGGGAGGTATATGAGGAGAGGAAAGATAGGATGAGAGGAGGGGAGGGAATATCTGAGGGATTCTGGATGGATAGGAGGTTGAGGAGAGAGTGCCCGCTTAGCCCAACGCTTTTTGCAATTTTGATCGCGCATATGGAAAGTAAGCTGGCGGCCGGAGTGGTAGGAGAAGTTAGGGTAGGAGGAGTCAGGATATGGTCACTCGCATACGCAGATGACGTAGTGCAGGTATGGGGGCTGAGGAAGAGATTGTTCGCAGATGATTTTGAAAGGAGAATGAAATTGTTTGATTCGCTAGTGATGAGTGTCTTATTTTACGGAGTGGAGGTGTGGGGTTGGAAGGTAAGTGAGGAGGTAAATAGGGTACAGGAGAGGTATGTAAAGTGGATACTGGGGTTGGCAAGGAATACGCCGAACTATATTGTCAGGAGGGAGACAGCAAGAACGAGTTTAGGGATTATAACAGGGAGTCGAGCGTGTAAATATGAGAAATTTTTGGAAGAAAGTAGAGCAAGGAAGTCAGAAACTTATAACGAGAGTGAGGTGCGGTTACATGGAGAAGTATAATAGGTTCTGGATTTCTAGAGAGAAGAGAATGTGTAAATTGTGCGGGAAGGGGGATGCAAAATTGGAGCATTGGTTGGAGGAATGTGTAGAGGTGGAAAGGAGGGGGAGGTATTGTTGCATGAAAGGGGTGACAAAAGGGCAGTAGCATGGGTGAAGGGGGTGTTGGCTAAGATAGAGAAGAAGAGAAGGAAGTAGGAAGAGGAATGGAGAAGGAAAGATTGTAAATAGGAGAGGAAGTAGATGTAAGAGAAATGTAAATATTGTAAATAGTAGTTAAGTATTAGGTGTTAGCCGCGGATACAGAGGTTGGCGATGCGAGGCATAGCGACAAAAGAGCGAAATGCGTGCGAGGTGAGGCGCAGCGAGGAAGGTTAGGCTATAGGAGCGAGCGGACTAGTTATAAGGTGTGGATGGATGGTACTTTGTAAGACGTAGTTATAAGAAAATTCTGTGAAAAATGGAAGAGTAAGCAAGTCAAACTTGTTATGGCCAGCAGGCCGAAAAATAAACGTTTATCTATCTATATACAGACATACAGACAGATATTGAATATTAAAGAATATTTAAAATCTATTAAATCTACTCAAACTTGAAACTAATATTAATTTAATTATATTTCAAAACATAATTACAGCAAAAAAATCACCAAAGTTATAACATTTACAACATTAAAAAAAAACGAAACTTAAAATTTGAAGCTGAAAAACGCCCGTTATGAAAAAAGTGAAAAGAAGAACAACGTTAATTTTTGAAAACCCTACAAGATTAATATAATAACTTTTCGAATTTTCTTGAAAAATTGAAAGTTCAAATTTTAAATCTACAAAACAGATAAAAAAATTGGAAGGGATGCACTTCATCGGCACGCGTGCGACTCACACGAGGTGCGACACATTTTTCACGCTTATGCGGACACATCTGTTTGGTGGCCTGCGTGACGGATTATTCACACTCGTGCATGCACCGTGCGCGCATACTGCTATCTGGGATTATATAAATTGTAGTATATAACGTGATTTATTTTATTTCTAAAAAATAAATCACCTTCAATTGTCCACCAGCAGAAGACGGTATCCACTTTGCATGTCACTACCAAAAAAATACAGTACATGTAATATGTTATACTATTATTATATATTATGGGTTATTTAGTTATAAAAAATAAAATACACTGGGTATTCCTCGAGTTTCTATTCTTTCTTTTTAATACCAAGGGATGGCGGGAACGTAGCGTCTAGTGATCCCAACTTTGGCATGTAAAGGTACTGCGCTTGAGCTAGCTATGCGTAAGAACAGTGGCCGGAAAATTTTTGGCTCACTTTTCAGGTATGTTCAGGCACGTCCCAACTTAATTTTGTATACTACTTTTCGGTCTATTTATGGACATTTAATGGAGGGTTGAAATAACCCTCCATTAAATGTCTTATAAAAACGTATAAAAATGGACAAAAGGATATATAGAACCACACAGAGCCATATACAGTAAGGACGTTTACTATGTAGTCATAGGGAATATAATGATATAAACTCTAGCATACAATGCAACCCGCCATGAATTTGTGTAATGCAAAAAAGTGCTATATAGACGACTGTAATTCGGCTTACAAATCTCCCGCGTTCGAGATCTTGCGCTAATTGGTCAAAGGTGTTGAGACTCAGAAGACGTGCGCAAAATATACGTATAACCTAATTCTGAAAAAGGTCATGTTCGCCAAAATTCACCGCGTATTTCAAATAAATAATTAGTTAAGAATTTAAAAAAATGTAACACAACATTATAATTGTTCTTAAATACATTCGGGACGTGCAATAAGTACTTTCTTAAAAATTGGAGTTGGATTTCACTAATGTAATGGTACGTGAGTGATATTTGACGTTTGACAAGTGTCAAAATCGTTTTGTACTTCGAACTTAATTAAATAAAGTGAATATCTGCAGGTTGTACGTAATTAATTGGCGATGAAATGTGTTGTTTTACTTATTGAATTAAATATGAGAATCAAACGCTTTTGACTAACTGCAGCGAAAATTTTAATGCGTATGAGAATGAAAATTGCAACGATAAATCTGAGATTCAAATGATGAGGGGTAAGATGCGGCGAATTATTCTTATAAGCTGGTTGTCCAGCGACCTTGAAAATTTCGTCTTCGCTACTATAGAATGTTAAAATATACATTTTTTGTGATATTTGACTTAGAAATTATAAAAATTATTAGCTGAAATCTTCAATATTAACTCAGCTACTTCAGAATTAGAATGAGCCATGGTCATATAACGGAATTTTCAAGAGTTTCACCACTCGTTTCTTGAGTATACACCATATTACAAAACATTACTAAACATTTCAAAATGTTTCAAAGATTTTAAAATATTTAAAAGGATTTTAAACATTTTATAAAGGCGTGTATATCAGATTTTGAATATTTTATTACAATTTCACTAAGATTTTTAAACTTTTAAAAGATGTAAAGGGTTTCAAAGATTTTAAAAGCGTTACAGTACACCAGATTTTAAAGATCTCAGCAGCACATTACGTATTATGTAGGATACACCCTGACAGAGCTGTCAGATCGAGCCTGAAATTTACCTTCTCCATTCCTACCATTTCGGAGTCGCAAACCAGAAGGTTCATTATTACCACTGTAAGTTCGTGTGTAAGCCGAAAATACACGATTCGAACTTCGGGTTTCTCAGGTTTTCTGCTGCACGATGATTGCCGATCTGAAAGCTTCGGAAAACTTAGGAGCCCTACCGACATAAATCTCTGAGTATTCTTTAGCGAAATAGCCTGCCCATTTGAAACTATAAGCAGAGTCGATTTGAAACAATTTAGTCTCGGAGATAGTCTGGGAGATTTGGGTCCTTTTCAAGGTCCTTTTAGTGGTCCTTTTAAGTGTGGTGCGACGGTAATATAATGTTCCTTTTGTATTCGTAACGTACCGGACGGGCAGAGTTATTTACAGTAGTTTGCCGTCGCTAATCCGACTCTCCCTTTTTAAATTTCTCTTCAAATTATTAACACTGTTTTTAATTCATGAATTTTCTCATTATACTTATTTATAATTATAACTTATATACTAATATACCATTTTCTAGTTGAATTCACAAATGTCTTTTTTGGCGTATCTCATTCCATTTACGAGAAACGTCGTATTAATTCGAATTTTAAGGATTTAAAACAAAAGTTAGATATCTGAAATCATCGAAACCCCGTAGATTCCGAATTATTATATTTTAGGCTGTTAACTATAAAATTAAAAAAAAATCTATTTCCAAATTTTAATCCGAAAGCTTAACAAAGGACCCTTGAGTGACGGCTACTCTATTGATATAGCCCCTCTGTTTGTTATTTATTATCGAATTCTTATTTCAATTTCAGCCTCTCTGATTTTTATTTATGGTCGTATTTCAGTTTCGGACAGGACATTTTAAAGCCTTTAAAACATTTAAAAGAACTACCTGGACCTTTGAATATATCTACCTGAGTGCCTGCAGAGAATTTCTCTGCGCTTCTCTGACCCTACAGAATCTTTAGAATATACTCAGAGATTTCTTTTGGTAGGGTTGTCTTCTATTTATATCTCGATCCCCATTTGAAAGATGCAGGGGTAGATTTTGAGGTTATGCTTTTCAGGTGTATATAATATGGATATTATTACTATTATATATATATTATTGATGTTAATATTATAATTATGTTAGCTATCAACTTCACGCCAATGCACGGTATCGAGGCATGGCCTGAAGTTGAAAGCTAGCCTGATGGCTGATTACAAATACAGATACAAGACACATGCATCCCTAGCGGAGGAAACGGAAAGAGTTCGGAAAGAGGTTCCGTTCCGATCCTTTCCGAATTGTATGGGAACTTTGCTTCCGATTTCCTTTCAAACGTCACTCTTTCCGAAGGTTTCCGATGTGTTTCCGAACTCTCTCCGAAGTGTCCCACTGCATCTACTTCTTTCTGAATGTTTCCAATTTTTTCCGAATAAGTGTTGCAGTGTCACATTATCTTATTCCCATGCTTTCCGAATACTCATCTATGTGCCACCGTTTATGTTCGTTTCCGAATATTTTTTATTTTTTTCACACACACACACATATTTATTTAAATAAATAAATATAATAAATAATAACACATAATTTATAATAAATTTATGAAGATAAGAAAATTAATTAATTGGAAATAATTAAAATAAATGTATAAATATAATGAAATACAAAAATAAATGTAAATAAATCTAGACAATTTATTTATTTTTTAAATACATTTTTCAGCAAAAAATATTGATCGTCAACCAAGCAAAAAAAGTGTTTAAAAGTAGTTTCACTTTTAACTAACGTTTTCGTATTTTAATACAAAAAAGATGAATCAGATTAATTTTTAATGAACAGTTGTGATTTTTAACCAAAATGATGCCAAATTCACCTAAATATATGAATTTTTGACAACGAGGAAAAACGAGGATTCAACAACACAGTTGAATTTTCAACCAAAAAAAATGACTTTATAACAAAATTACTGAATTTCCAACCTTAGCCTTTTTAATAAGAATTTTTAATAAAATTTTAATAAAAGAATTTTAACAATATTAACAGAGTTATTTAAAAATTTTCAAAGTACTTTAGAAATCTTTAAAAGGTGTCAAGGTGTTTCAAAATATTTTGAAGATTTCGAAATACTTTTGAGTATTTTAAAGGTTCAAAGGAATTTTCAATTGATTACATTAATTTAATAGGAGATTTTGAAAGATTTGATATATCTTACGAAATTTTAATAGACTTCAAGGAATTTCCAATTGACTTCAATAATTTAGTATAATATTTTAAAGGTTTGACATATTTTAGGGTATTTTTAAACTTACAACTAATTTTCAAGAGCTTTAAAAAATTTCAGGAGATTTTAAAGGATTTTTAAATATTTGAGGATTTTAACTATTTTGTACATAATTCTTTTTTTGTTCTTTGTAAAAAAATTCTCCCCCACTTAACTATTTTCGAATGCATCAAATTTTTTTTCGAATCGAAAAAAAAACTTATATGCTTGTAATAATAATTTATTTTTAACTTCAAAAGTATTTTAAATTGCAGCGATCCTATTGATTCTTGTCGACTCCAACAAAGAAGTTTCCTCAAAACCTAGATACAGGGAAATTTCATAACTGAGAAAGCCTTTTTGACTTCCGTACATTATGTACAATATTTCTGCACATTATCACATCCAAATACTCCAAATTTCAAATAACCATTTGCCCGAGTCTCATTTGTAATCACTATAATAAGGCCTTGATGAAATTCCTTGTTTGTATTGTAAAAATAATCCACTATGAAATATAAATTACACTGAGCTTGACTGAATGATGAAAATCCATGAAAAGCGTCACTTTGATCGATTTCCATATTCAGATTAAAAAACAAGGCTTTTTGAAAAAGTAACTGAGCAAAATGACATTTTTACTGAAAGCACTATGGGAAATTAGGAATATCCGAAATTTGTTGTGATTTATATCCAGAATGTTTGGAAAAGTTCTGACAGCATCTCGTCTCTGCTTGTCTTCATTGCCATTTTGATCTAAGATTGTCGCTTACTCACTCACTCACTCATTTTCAGGATAGGGAGCGATTTCGGCAAAGCATTGTTTATCCAAAGCACGTTTTGCACAAAATCTGCTATTTTCAGAGAGCAAGACTTGGATGCGGGTTTCATAGTTGAGAAGAGAGGCAAGAGTACATCAGAAGAAAAAGAAAAAGGGTTGGGGATGAGGAAGCCACAACCAGTCACGCACTCACGATTAGTGATGTCCCCGAAGAATGATCGGACAGGAAGAAGTTGTGCGTTACCCGTTCGGGCATTATTATAAAATTTGAGAGAAATTTGACATGGCTTGAATTTAAAGAGACGTTTATTATATGTAGAAAAAAAGCCCGCAAGCGGGCGGTCGGATGAAAAATTTTGTAAATTAGGATTCCATATTCAGGTTTTAGGCTAGCATGTCGGTTAATAATAGGATTTAATCGAGAGATAACGCCGAGAGCTTTCCCTTTAGTTTGCTGGATATGTTGCTTCAGGTAAGACGCTTGTGTAATTTACCTCCGAGGTATTTCACGCAGGTTTTCCATTCTCTTGTTTCGTTACAAATTTTGGATGGATCTATTTTAGCTGTTCTTCTGACTGAGAAAAGAATTGATTGATATTTTGTTACGTTTATTTTTATTTTCCCCAGAGTTTAGTCCATGCTTCAATGACTTCAAGAGCGTTCTTAAGTAATTTTAAGATTTTTGGAACTGGCCAGGATGAAGTGAATAACGCGGTGTCATCTGCATATAATCCGCTTAAACCTTCAGGGACCTCAGGGATGTCGTTTACGTAGATAATGAAGAATACTGGTCCTAAAATGCTCGCTTAGGGAACACCCTCTCGGATAGGATTCTCTTTTGAAAGTGTCTGGCCTATTTTGACTAAGAATTTTCTGTTGGAAAGATAAGAATGTATGAAATGGATAAGCCCTCTTGGAAAGTTGTAATTCATTAGCTTTCTGAGCAGTCCAACATGCCAGGCACTATCAAAAGCTTTTTCTACGTCGAGAAAAACAGCTCCAGTATGTTTTCTTCGGTTGAAATTTAAGCAAATTGCTTCGGCCAGCTTAAGCATCATATGCTGTGTAAAATGGCGATGATGTGAATCCTTGCCTTTTTTCTGAAAAACTAAAATGTGAGCTATTTTCCAAGATTCAGGAAAGCTTCCTATAATGAGATAGGAAGCTTTTTGAGGACTAAACTAGAAATTGAATCAAGGCTAGCAGCTTTGTTATTTTTAGTATTTTTAATTTGTTTGGTTAATTACTTATCGGTTATTTTTTGAAGTTATCAGTGCTTGGGATTTTAAGAAATTCGGAAAGAATTTTTTCTCATTCAGAGACGTGTAGTGGGTCAGATAGCTCTACATGTGGAGCGAAACTACTTTCATAACTTGTTGCTACAAGATTTGCTTTGTTGGTAGGAGAGAGCGCAAAAGTTTGATCGGATTTTTTGAGGAGTGGAATATTTGACCGCGGCTTCATTAAGGCTTTAGTCATACGATATATAGAGTTATCTTTAATTTGAAGTTTACCGACTTTTGTGTTTCAATGTTTACATCTGTGCTCCTGAACTTTAGTTGCTATTGTTTTATGCAAGTGATTGTGTTTTTGAGAATGCAGCTTTTATTTTTCGATGAGTTTGGCGGAGTTTCTTACGGATATCGATAAGGTCTTCAATTTCGGAGCTGAGTGGTGGATCGTATTTGTTAATAGTAGATAGAGGGACCGAAGAATAAATTGCAGTTTTTATGCTAAAGGTGAGATTTTTTATGGATTCGTTGATGTGAGTAGAGTTTGCTAGCGTGGGTTCAAAATTAACTTCATTTTCTAGAGTGAAATTGGATGTTTGCCAGTTCGCTTTTGCGAAGGTATAACGAGGTGTGACAGGGGCCTTTTCATAATTAGTGTAAAGGGTTAAGAGAAATGGTCGATGGTCTAAGTTAAGCTCATCTATAGTGAAAATTTCGTGGTTGTAAAAGTTATTTTTGGAAATGGCAAAGTCGATAAGGTCAGAATTACTTTTTTTATTGAGGGAGAAAAAGGTATGAGATTCGAGCGCTAAAACCGAGAGATTCCTGCCATGTATGAATTCGAATAATTATTTTCCGATTCTGTAGGTTCTGTAGGTTCTGCAGGTCTGCAGGTTCTGCAGTCGCGATGCAAGTTTGAATTTTTCTTAAAATCATTTTTTACAAATTTTCGAGAGGGAGACTTCGAGTGTTTTTCGTTCAGGGATTGTTAATTCGTGGTGGTCGATATTTTCTTTAATTAAAATAGCTGTTCCTCTGTTGTTCGTGTAGCAGGGTTTCGCTAAGCATGCAGATGGTGTTGTTTTGGTGAATGCAGGTGGCTAATTCGAGTATTTTATTTATGATACTCTGTGAGTTGCAGAAAATGATTTTTAGAATGTTGTTATTGAACGTAGGCATTTTCAATAGCAAGTGATAGGATTTTATTTATAATCTCGGCAGTTGAGGTAATAGCTTCAGCCATGTTCATTTCAACCCCCATTATGCCTGTGACTAAGGTTGTGGTTCCTTTTATAAGGTTCATTAAGTTGACTTTAATGTTTTGTGAAGTTGCATTTTGAGTAAGTGCGACTTCTGGCGTTTGTTTGATTTGCGGGGCCTGACTTTTAGAGACTGTAGGCTTTGTTATTTAAGGGTTCTGTCGTTTTGTTGGATGTTGTTTAATTTGAGATTTAGTCTCGCGTGTTTTAGGTTTAGATGCTCCCGAGGTTACTATAGTTTTTAGAGGCTTTTTTCAAAGTCAGGGAATTCTCTATAGGTTGCTGGGTGATTTTCAGCACAGTCAGCGCAAGTGGCCGGAGCCTATGCATCTTTTTTGACGCTGGAGCTGCTATGCGAAGCCCCACATTTGACACAGCGTGGAATAGCATGACACATGTCAGAAACATGATAGAATCTCTTGCAATTGAAGCACTGAGAAGTTTCTTTGTGCTTAACTTACGGCTCCACTTTTATTTTGATATAAGCAAGCGACTATAGTTTTAGCAAAGCTTTTGCCTGTGGTGTCTTAGGTACAGTCACCAAGAGCATGGGCATAGGTTTTTTTAAATGGTTTTTCATGCGAGAGACCGAAGTAATTGTGTATCCTTCTTCTTTGAGTTCAGCCAGTATTGAATCATCAGGGAAAGAAATAGGAATTTTTCTGATTACTACTTTAGTAGGGGGTGAAATTATGTTTTTATATAGGTAATACTGGAAACCTTGCTTCTCGATGTTGCTGATGATGGAGTGGTAGTCCTCTATTTGGTAGTCCTCTATGTCCTCTATTGTGCAGCACTGAGTAGGGGTGGTTTAATTCGTCAACGATGACGTTAATAGGAGGTATTTTTCCGGGTGCAGCAGATGTGTTAGCTGTGTTAGTATTTTCTATTTTAGTTTTTTCAATGACTGTGGTTCTATTAGATAGTAGTTTAGTTACCACTAACGTTCTTGACGCCTTACTGCTTCCATTAAGGGAAGTGATCATATTGTGGTCACTGCAGGTACTGGTGGAGGCGTCATCGACCTGCTTGGCGAGTTTCCGCTTCTTGTTCCTGGACGCGTGTGATGGACCAGAATCTATCAATCTATCATCAGCATCAATCATTCTAACAAATATAAAATCAAGAGCTACGTATTCTCTACGGAGGTGTCGAGAATCTGCTGATCACAAAATACAAAAAGAAGCTCAAAAGTTTGTACAATTAAAGCTGACTTTTTGTTTTATCATCAAAAATTGATATTTGAGAGAGAAAATCATTAATTTTGATAGAAAGGTTATAAATTATAGCATTTAAAGATCATGTTAAAGGCTTTTTTTAAAGGAAATTGTTATTTTTATGAAAACATCATTACGTATGGAAGAAACCTTACAACTTTCAGCGTTTGAAGGTTACGTTGCTGAGATTTTTTTTAGAAAATTGGTATTTTATGTAAGAATCATCACGTTTTATAGACAACTTATTAGCATTTTATATTTTCAGGTTTTTTTGAACTATAGATTAGTACTTTTAATTTGGAGTTATTAAGATTTTGAAAAAAAGTTTATTTTAAACAGATGAAGCTTATGTTACAGTTTTCTTAGAGGAAATTGTTTTAAAAAAAGAATCATCACGTTCATGAATTGGTAAATTGCGAAGTACATTAATTTACGTCAGAAATTTTTTGTTATGTAAAGTCTGAATTTTCTCAATTGAATTTTCAACAACTTTTTAAAGTCTAATTTTCTTTCGAACGACTGTTTACAGCTTACTTGTGTACGTGTATAGCAATTACTTTTTATATTAAAAAGTAATTTATGCAGTGTACAAGCTAGAAAAAAATGAACATCATTCAGTTTAAGATACCGAAGGGCCTATGACAAAGCCACCGAAGGCGTCCTCGGGTTGCGGATTGAGGGTGCCTGTACCAACGGTTTCTGCTGAATATGGTTGCAAAAATGAACAGGCAATCGTGGACAATTGTCCAGGGTTGGTCCCGAAGGAATTAACCCCCAAGCGGAGGTGTGAAAACCGTGCCAAAAGCTGAATCGCACCTCGGTGAGGTGTCTATAACGATGACTCTGGAATATCAGGCGACCTCTCAGAGTACGCAGCCTTATTCTTGCATGCGGGGCTCTACAAGGATGGACGAACCCCTTTCCCTAGCTTCTCGTGGGAACAACAATGACAACACCAAACACAGTTGTTGTAAGTGTGGTTCAAAATAACAGAACGCGCAGGGCTCCTGGCAATGGGTCAGCTAACAATGCCGACCCCTCTAGACATGGAGGAGCCAATGAAGATACAGTCAATGCGACGGATCGACGGAATCTCGGGACCTTTAGGTGGACGGAGCAAATAAATAGCGACTTGCTAGAGTGCTACGATGCGAGTGTGGCCCCTGAACGGGGTTATATGACACGACTGCATGATCTGTGGTGTGAGAAACACCCAGAGCTATCGCACTTTTCGCATCAACGTCTGCGAAACCATGCCGAAGTTCTCCAAAAAAAAGGGCTATGTAAGCGGAACTCCTACTATACCACAGCCAGAACAAGCCGACAACAGAGAAAGAGAGGCGAAACTAAGACCAACAGCGGGTAGGCATCCGCTGGAGGAAGAGTTATGCTTTAGGACCCGGACGCCTATTCTATCACAGCCAGAACGAGTTGGCAACAGAGAAAGAGAGGCGACACTAAAAACAACAGCGGGTAGGCATCCGATAGAGGAAGAGCAATCCTTTATGACCCGGAGAAACATCAACACCCAGGTTTATCTCAAGCCTAAAGATCTGGCTGAAAGGGATGACGAGCTTCGTGGACATTTTTCTGAAGAATCCGACCTCTGGACTATCAATTGTTGTGTGTATAATGCAGTGAGAGGTTTGGCCGATGCGAACCGTAAAACAAAACCAGCGATTCATCATAAGACCAAAAGACGAATGCATCAACTCGCCATTAAGATAGGCTAAGAAAGAAAGTACGCGTGCCGCATTCAGTGTGATTGACAACATCACACCCGGCAGGAATTTTACCGCCAACGTTCGAAAGTTCGCGCGCGAATTCCGGACCCGTTATCATACACTTAACAAGTCAAAGTTGCTGACCATCAGGCAGCATATTGTTGAGAGAATACGGATACCATCTGGCCCTAAGAGAAATCTAGAACAGAGAGATAGGTGGGTCAGAGAAAATCGACAGTTTCTCTCTGTCCTATCTTGACTCTTCCAAGACCCTCCAGTTACTATCGACAACCCGCCCAAACCAGATGAGATCGAATTATTTTGGAGAGAAGTCTACGAAGTGCAGCATAGACTGGACCAATACACATATAACATAAACAGCTTCAAGGAGCTCTGTGATGCCCTCATAACACCTGATGAAGAAAAGCAAACTTTTTGCTTAACTTTCAGGTACGGTCAGGCTCCAACCGACTTATTTTTTTCTACTACTTTTCGGTCTATTCATGTACCTTAATGTGAGTGAGCTTACAACAGCAAGGGTCTTTTGTCCACAGGCATGTCAAATTAAGGAAATTTTAAAACTTTTAATTTTTCAACTAGCGATTTGAAAATAGCATTATCAGCATCTAATAATTTTCCCGATTCCAATGATATATTACTAAATACTTCTCAAATTTTCAACCTTTATCGACAAATTGCATGTCTTTAGAATCGGAACAAAACGTACATTCCAAATATATTACTTTTAAGTCACTGATTGAAAAATTACAAATTTTTTAATCTTACATTTTTTTCTTATTTTCTAACAAAAGACCCGAGGAAAGGGGTGGTCTGGCCAAGCTCGCAGGTACTGCCCTGAAAGTAAGTCGTAGGGCAGCCAGGGTAAGGTACCCTGCCCTGGGCAAGAGCATTCCGACCACTGATTTAGAGGGATGAAGAACTATTCCGCTCCGGGACCAGATGGTAACAAGACCTTCTGGTGGAAGAAGTTTCCTTCAACCCATCAGCATTTAGCGCGCATTCTCATTACATATTTAAAGTCGGAAGAGCCAATTTCGGAGTGACTGATGGAAGGACGCACAATACCCCTGCCGAAAATAGGCAACGTAGCATACAAAGATTGATGCCGCTTTGGAAAACCAGATTTACTATCTTATTTGGAAAAAATTGTGTGACAACTAACGGGGTCACCTTTCAGAGAGGTGTCTTTCAGGGCGACAGCATGAGCCCAATGCTCTTTTGTCTCACATTATTGCCACTATCTCTAGCACTTCGCCATTCCGACGGGTACTTTTGGGCAAACCTGCAGATCGAATTCACAAGGTCACTCATGTATTTTAGATGGACAATCATAAGATCTATGCTAAAAACAAAGAGAAACTGCATTTAGCTCTAGGGATTGTCGAACGATATACTAAGGAAACAGGAATGGAATTTGGGTTAGAAAAATGCGCTAAGGTTTATTTGAAGCGAGGAAAACTTAATGGCATCCCTGAAGACCCCGAGCTCGTCGATAGAAGCGCTATACTTGCCATCCCGGTAGTACTCTATTCATTTGGAGTAGTACCATGGGCGAAGAATGAGCTCAGATCCCTTGACATTGGGGCACGAAAGGTTATGCACATGAAAAAAGCATACATCTAAAGTCTTCTGTTCCGCGACTCTACATCGCACGCCGTCCAGGTGGACGCGGAATATTGAATCTTGAATGTCTTCACAACAGGATTATTCTGAGTACAACACATAGAGTTGCAAATGGAATAGACCCTCTTCTTAGAATGGTCAGGAAGCACGAAGAAGTGGGCAAAGGAGCGTTAAAGGAGCGTTAAAGGAGCGTCTGTACAAAGCAGCGGAGGAGGCTGCTGAAACACTCGGACTTAACTTCAGTATTAGGGGTGAACAAAATGCATGAAATCTTATCTATCTCGAGTACTCACTCCTGAAACTCCGGATTAAGAAAGTACAAGAAAAAAACTTCCGTGAACTTGAAATACCGTTGCCTCATTTTGTGCCAAGACATTCCCGATAATAGCTGCAGGGCGTGCCATGCACACACCGAGCATTTAGTACACATACTATCTAGTTGTCCAACTCATGCGGGAACAACCTACATCCAGAGGCACAATGCGGCACTAATAGTGCTTTATTACCATCTCAATCACTCTTACGGCATTAACCTTAATATCGCTTCTCTAAATGCTCCTAGGGAAATCGAGTCAATTGTCGAGAATGAGAAGTGCCGCATATACTTGAACTTTATGTTCTCGACAATTGTTTCTGTTGCAAACTCGACGCCGGACATGGTTCTTCTTGACTTCGAGAAGAGAACCATGTTCGTTATCGAATTTTCGGCACCAGCTGACAAAAACATCATAACCAAGGAGAATCCCTACGTGTGAATTTTGCCGAATCGTCGTATTGATTCCGTTACAGACTGTAACCACCTATCCCATGGTCGTGAGACGTGGTGGTGGCTGCAATTTTACCGAGATTTCGCTGGGATCGGGTGCAGTTTTTCAGATTGACACCCGCTCCCGGTATATTAGATATATTAGTCTCCCTGAATGTTTTCGACGGTTACAGTAAACGAATCTTCCATACCTTTCATCAACTTTTGATCATTTATTATGCCTTATCTTCTAAAAATCTCTAGAAAAAGAGCCACACTACTCATTCATCAGACCATCACCCGGAAAATCAAAAATTGAAAACGTTTTTATGTTCTACAGGTCCTACAAGTTAAAAATAAGCTTGAATATTCATAGGACCCCTTTCCTTAAGGTCAATGAACCTAACCATTATGAAAAAAACAATAGGGTTGTTTTCAAAGTCAGATATGATTTTTCCAATAAATGGATCTTTTGTAGAAATATGAATTTTTTTATCACTATGTCGATTGGAGGGCCCCTTCGACGTCAGAGGGGTCGGATTTTCTACCAATTACAGCTCACGTGACAGTGATTCTCAAACATATTTTTCTGTGCCGATGTTTTGTTTTGGTTATATGTATTTAGTTATATGTTTTTGGTTTTATCATGAGTTTCACATCGTCACATTGATAGATAATTATGAGAACCTCTGAGTCACGCGACACAAATCTCATTCATTCTGACAAATCCAATCTCTCAATGACAACATTTTGAAGAGCATCGTTTCTGACTGCAGAGTATTGACTTGTTTCGCTGACGTATAAATGGTGTTGCTTCCTACGGCGAGACAGATATTTTAGTTCGAATCCATGTAAATGAAAAGTGTCCAGCTGTAAATCTTGTTTGACGCTGTTCTTGAAGAGGTCTTCCCAGCCACCTGAAACAGGTGAGTTTTCTAACTTTTAAATCCTTCTAACAAAGCTCTCGAGGACTCTTTAATCTCGAAAATGATCATTTTATCTCCTTGAATTTTCTTCTGAAAACGGGAGTATAGGTAGCCCAAGTCAGCTATGAAGAAAAGTAAATTCAGTTCATTATATTTTGTTAACTGATTGTAGTAACCTTTACAAATGATGTCAAAATTCATATTTCTCTGAACGTAAATTAACAGAGCTCGCGAGCTTCTAAGGATTACCAGAACAAATTAGTAGGTATACTCCGTCCATCTTACTTTATAATATTTGGGAAAATTGATGACTACTAAACCATCGTCCTCAGCGATATTTTGTAGCTCTTTTGTTCGCGAGACTGAAGTGTGAAAGTAAGTATCAATTGCAACATAACCTTTAATTGCTTGTTCTACTTCAGTTACATATTCGCTTAAATTAGTTCATGCTAAAGCACTTCTATGCACAGCACAGCAAATTTTCAGAAGTAGGCCAATTCCAAAAATTTATTCCTTTCCGAGATCAAGCAGGGCCCACAACCCATTTTTGTCACCAGTATTCATATTTGTCCCGTCGGTTGTAATTGATGAAAGATGTTGCAGTAAACATTTCCCATCTATTGCAAACTCAACAGCGTCTTTTGCTGCCTCGAAATATCCTTTAGCACCACGTAAAGTTTGCTCATGAAAACCTAAAAATATCAATTCACAATCCCCAGTTTGAGTTACAATTTTTGCCATCACGTGAATGTTTTCCTTTTGCATTCTGTCCAGAGAACCTTCCAAACAATCCGAAACAGCCAGTGCACTTTTCAACATTTCTTGTACACGTGAACGATCTGTCTCCACAATAGAATGCAGGAGGTCTTTGTGAGTTGAAGGATTGATATATTGAAGTTCAAAATTTTTCACATCATATGGCGCAAAAGGTTTTTTAACACTTCTACTTAAAACATTCTAAATGCATTTTTGAACTCAAGTGATTTTCCAGAATTTCTGCTCTAGGTATTGTACCTGTTACGGTGCAAATTGCAGACAACCGGTCATGCTTTGAAGCATGTAAAAAAGTTACATTTGTGTTGTTGAAACAAACTGAGCATCGCATGAAATTTCTTTCTTTATATTTTGTGCTTCGAGTATTCTCGAAACAACTCTTTTCTTTAACCAGAGCTGATGAATTTAAGGAAAACGTTTCTTTTTCAGTTGCTACGCATTTACTGCTACTTTTATTATTAGATGAATTATTTCTTCGAAAATCCATTGAACCTTGTGAAGATTCGTCAGTCAAGGTTTTACATATAGGCAAGTTATTTTTCTCTTCTAAAGATATGCCTGTTTTAAGATGGTTTTCAATTTTAGATGAGAAGCATACAAAAGACTTTGGACTTTTAGAACCTTTCTAACTAACGATTTGGGATTTTTCAGCTCATTCTCCTTTTTTGAATCATTAGGTCCCAACTTCTGAAACCACTTATCCATACTTTTTTCTTTCCTTGCAAAGCACTGAATATTACCTATATATAAATAGATTTTTTGTCAGAATGGGAAATTTTAGATACATCCTGCACGATTAAAGTACCGTTGACAGACACTATTTTGAGACAACAAGAGCGATTTTTTCGTTTTGTGCTTCGCCAAAACAGGATAATATTTTTTTAATTTTGACTTTATAGGTAGATCATTTTTTTTCAAACTTTTAGTTAAGACATTTCGAATTAGTTACTGGATCTAATAATATTCTTCGTAAAGTTGTAAATTTAGATCATAACAAAAATGGCTTCCATCAGTGTAGAAATCATTAAGAATATCAATAGGTGTCACTTTTTGATGGTTAGGTTACATCCTTATAAAATAAATAATATACAAAAGTATACAAAAAGAAAGCTCTACCATGATCCCCCTATTTATTACCAATGTAATTTGTATAAAACATTAATTCTTAATTTTGTCCCAAAGTACTCCCGGCAGTTGACAGTAGTTTAAAGAGAAAATTTACATCTTAAAAATACATTATTTATTGAAAGTGTTATAGGCTATTGGTTGAGATTCATATATATTTATTATTTAGTTACCTTCTAAATATGAATCAGTAATTCAATTCAGTTATTGAATAATATTTAGTCTTCTTTCGCAGAATTTCGTATTTAATAATTCGACATGTCAAATACCAAAAATATTATAAACATAAATACAGTACGCTCTGAGTGCTGCCCACGGGGGTGAAGTCTCGTGCTAAAAATTGGAGACAAACAATTCCAATATGGCCGCTTATGAAGCGACACGTGCACTCGGATGAGGCCTGGGGGAACTAAAATCGCAAGCGGCCATGTGGGTGGGATATTTAAATTTGAAATATTGTACTTATTAACGTTGTCACTAATTTGTAATACCGTTTATTGATATCATTACATACAACAACTTAAGTATACGATAACACCAATAAATGGTATTACAAGCGTTCCTATTGTGATACAACTATTGTTAACCAATAATCTCCTCTTTTGTCGACCTGATAGATGCGACTTTTAGGAGAGAGGGAAGACTCACGAAATTTTCCCTCTCCACCTTTCACTCCATTCTCACGGAAAGAGATAGGTCGTAGACGCGGCGCACGGACAGGCTATAGATGAGACGTGGAGATGTGGTGTTGAGTGGTGGGAGGTGTTTCATGGAATCACGAGCTCTCAAACAAAAGCCCGATTTCTCGGGTACCTAACGACTCAACTATTAGCAATAATAACACTTGAATTTCTTTTTCGATGGTTTCTTTAAAAGGAGCAGCTCAAGAATTATCGAAAGGTGTAAAAACCTCGATCTGGATTTCTTTAGAGTAAGCCCCTTTTCACATATGGAAAAATAAATAACAAACATTTATCTCCGAATGAATTAAAAGTTAGGCAATAGTTTTTGCAGGAAATGTTTGCCCTGCTTTTTATCTATTTAGAGACGGATTTTTTTCGTTTCTTTATCCACATAAATAACAATCTGCACGTACCTTATTATATTATTACTCTATTTTCAATTAGAATTCGTTGATATATGACTAACATAGCTTTGTCAGTCTTTATTGTCAGTGCTGCCATACTAACGATTTCAAAGTTGACTACATTTTCACAAACTGTATATTTTTAAAGACCCTAGAAAGGACCCAAGATTAGCCTGGCCCGGAAGTCAAATTTTTCCCCGGAAGTTCCTATGCTGGCTTCACCTCGTGGTGCTGCCTCTACTATAGGAGAGTTTACCGCTCACTAGGAAGCGCTAGCGAACCTACATAAGTGCCCGCTAAATTCGAACTCAAATGCTAGCCAAGTAAAGTTTTTAAAAGATAATTATAAAAAGGGATCGGAGCAAAATATGAAACAAGGACTGTAGCTTAATAAAAAGTTGAACTGCAAAGGCGGAAAGCATTATTGAAAAGAAAGAAGAAAGATTTGTTAGGGAGGTAAGTTTTGATCAACAGTAAAAAAATCCACCTACACCTACTGTTGGTCAAACCTTACCTTCTTACCAAACATCTCATTTACTCTTTAATAATGCTTTCAACTTTGCAGTTCATCTTTTTATTAAGTTACGATCCACGTTTCATATTTTGTTTCGCTCAATTTTTATACTTTTCTTTTAAAAACTTTAATTTGCTCAATTTAGTTTAATTTTCACAGTCACTCTTGAAAGTTCCCTAGTGTCTCTTAGTGACCGGTAAACTATATCATTGTCGCGTGTAAATAAAATTTTATTCAAAGATGATTCAAAATTCCAAGGTTTTCTTAATCACACTTCTAACGAGCGAAAGCTAGTTTTTTCATTGGGTCCCGCCTTATCGCCTTGAAAGAAAAGCCATACCAGATAAAAGCCATACCACATACTCATATTTGTCGTGTGTCATTGCAAAGATATTATAAACGTAGATGCAGTACGGGGGGCCAGAGTGGGGAATTATATATATATAGGGCATTACATTGTCTGCCGTATCGAGGTGCTGCCCTCACCGTACTACGAAGTCGAATTCTTGTTTTCTCATTCTTCGTAAAATATGACGGTAAAGCAGTAGAAAGATTTTTTGAGATTAGAAAAGTTTGACATGTATGCATATCAATGCATTTTTTCAGATCTTAAGCCTGATCTAGGTTTTCGGTACAGTCTTTTTTTTAATTAAAAAAAAAAAAAATTTCTTGAAAAATCATATTTTTAATTTTAATAAAACTATTATAGAAAGAAATTTCGAGATAAACAATTGCTGAAACATTTTTCTTTGACAAAGACTTTTTTTTTAATTGAAATAATCAAATATTTACACCAAAGAAACAATTTTTTAAATGTTAGAAGTGTTTAAACATTATTGTTTAAATTAAAAATTAAAATAATTAAAACAAAATATATTTCTGGACAAGATGTTTTGGTTGAAAATGTTTATAGTATTTTATAATTCACAAAAGTTCTTCCGAAAAATCGAAATGTTGATTAAAAAACGCGTGTTTTTTTAAATTAATTTGCCGGTAAAATTTTAGTATAATTTTAATTTTAAATTAAAACAAATAATTTATAATACTTTAAATAATAAACAAAAATATATTTCATACAAATATTTTATTATCGTATTTTTAATAAATAATTAATATTGATTAAGGAATAATTTTATTTGGGGCGTTTTATTATTTAGGAATTTTCAAATTCGTTAATTGTATACACTGTTCAGGAATTTTATTAGTTTTGCAATTTTATTATCCGGGACAGAGAGTTTTACCGAGTCAGAAATTATATTTTTCGGGATATTTCAGCCGTCCTCATAGAATTACAGAAAAACTGCTCTAATTATAATTTCGGCACTCGATCTTGTTGATTTTTCCCTACAGTATTAATAAAAAATTGTGTATGGAAATTTTTGATCTTACAAAGTTACGGCTAATCTCAATTAAAAATTTAAAAATTCGCTGTACATCTAATTTTTATTCTTGGGTCTTGGCGATTTTTTTCTAATCCGTTTCAGTCACTGGTAAACGGGGGTGATTTTCTCTTAGAAAAAAAGTGATTAAGAATTGAAAAAATTGGGTAGGCTTTTTTGACATCTATGTATGTAAAGAAGGTAAACTTCCGAAATTTTAAAAACTAATTTAAGAACTATTTATACTCTTTTAAGATGCCAATACAATTTACACAACTCTAATTATAAAATTTGCAAATTTTTAGGCCTTCAGTTTAAGAACTAGAATTTTAACGTTAAATTTGCTTCATTTTCAGAATACAGCCTTATTGTTTGAATTTTCAGTTTTTTTATTAGTTATAGGTTAGGTCAAAAATAACATTATGGGATTCGAAATTGTTACAACGCGAAAAAGTTTAAATTTAAAATTTAAAAATGCGAAAATACACCATTTTCCATGTTCATTTGCAATCCAGCGAGTCACTTTCTTCCGCTTTTTTTGAAAGTCGATCCTCTGCTTTCAGTCTTCTTTTTAAAATATACCTTGAATTCAACACATTTCAAATTCAACGTTTGCAGCTGCATTTAGATGTTCTTTGGTTTAAATATCAATTAATTAAAGCATTTTAATTATTTTTCACGATTGTAATTTATAACTTCTAAAATTGAATAATTGTAGCTCAAACATGAAAAAGTATAGACTAATTTCAAATTTATATATTTAAAGCTATTAAAATATGTCATCAGAATTTTTGAATGGAAAGTGTTCGATAATTTTAGATTGAAACATTTCAAATTATTTAGTTATAAATTAAAATCGTACAACTTCAAGTTTTATTAATTTTTTGATCATTTGTCACCCCCAAAAATTATTATTATTTTTTGTGTCAAGAAAATAACGCTTGATTTTTGTAAAAATTAACAAATATATATTAAAGGTTTACTCAAGGTCATTTATGTTCAAAAATCTTGTTCCTGAATAAATTGACTCTTATTGTTTCCGATTTTGTTCTGTCACTCAGGGATTGTGTTTTTCATAGAAAACATTGAAATTTGTTTTTTTCACGTTTATAAAATTATAATTGAAGGTCACTCGGGGTAATTTTTTATCAAAAATATTGACTTACAAAGAATATTGGTCAAACAATAGAATGGGTTTCTTCGCCCGAGATACAAACGTAAATTGTACTATAGTAAAAACAACTGGAAAAGTTTAGACGAAAGCCAAATTTGGTGAAGAAAACAAACCTTTGTCGACCTATGAATACTAATTTTATTCCTCGAAAGATTTTTCAAAAATCTCTTCGAAACACTTTTATTGTAACAATTTAATTGAGCAAAAATATTTTTCATAAAAATAAAAATAATACAATTTTTACATACAATTCTTAAAATAAAAAATCTGTGCCTCAAGGCACAATCCAATCCGACTATTCTTTCGAAAGTTATCCGATATACAGACAACCACAACAACAATGACAACGACGACGTAGACGCCAGAGAGACACACAGATACCGACGTAAAAACTTGTTTTTCTGACTTAAGGAGCCTCAAAACGTCGAAATTTCATGAAATTCGCGGAAGTCATTTTTCGCAAAAACTCTTCTCATTATAGATGAGAATGTCATAAAATATTCATGGGGCCTTGAAAAAGTAGCGTTTTTCGCCTCTTGACTTTTTTCCATATCAAGCTTTTTTTGCTTCAAATTTCCATTTTAGTTTGGTTTTTTGAATTTTGAAAATCCGTTAACTTTGGTAAGATTGATTTTATCAAAAGAAGTTATCAAAGTCCAATTCAATCCGACCAGTCTTCCGAAGGTTATCCGGTATACAGACAACAACGACGACGTCGGACAGACAAACAGACCCCGACGTAAAAACTTGTTTTTCTGACTCAAGAGGCCTTAAAACGTCGACATTTGATAAAATCCGAAAAAGTCATTTTTCATAAAAAAAACTAATACCTTCTCATTTTGGATGAGAACGTAAAAATTATCAACAAGATTTGTAAAAAATCTTTTAAAGAATAAAATTATTGTCCCGTAAGTTAGAACCGAAGTATTAAAGTATTAAAAATTTAACAGTGATTGATTTTACAAGATGATTCTAGATCTGTTCAAGATGATATAATTTACATATTTTAACGTTAAAATTTGAACTAATTTAATTCGAAAGCCTCAATAGTGACACAAGTGTAAACGTTCGAATAGCTTCTTAAATGAACGCCTTAATTCAATTTCAAAATCTTTTGGAAGTATTATTTCAGTATAAAATATACCATTTTTAATCTATTTAGTTTGGAAATTAAAAAAAAAACAATTTTCAATAGGAAACAATTTGAAAAAGAATTGTCACAATTTCAGAGTGACCAATTTAAACTTTGTTACAATTATAATTGTTTTATTTTTTATCTGCATTTCCAAGGTAAAAGTATTTCATTTTGAAAAAAATCCCGAAATCATCCCGAAAGAGATGAACGAAAAATCCCAAAAAATGAAATCTCCGGCACCTGAATAATAATTTTATAAAAATTGTATCAAAAAATACATTAAAAAAACACGTGCGCTTTGAAAGAAAAAAATGTTCTGCCTAAATTTTCTTCATACCTACATAAGAACATTTTTGAAACAAACTTTGCAGGATTCAATTCAACAACGATTTATATCAAAATTTATTTTTATTATTTTTTTATTTTAAAAAATTCGATTTTTCAGAACTTTTTAATATTTTTTTCAAATACTATGCACATTTTCAAACAAAATTTTTCATACAGAAATATATATTCGATTATTGTATTTTCAATAAATAAATAATATTTAATAAACAATTTTTGGAATTGTTTAAATTCATGAATTTTCTAGTTCGGATATTTGATAATTCATCCATTTTCTTTAGGGATTTTTCAAATTCGGTAATATCTTATTGTCCGCAATTTTATTTATTTTATTTTTCGTGAATTCTCCAATTCGACTTTTATAATTTCGGGAATTTTATTCTTTGGTTATCTTTCAATTTACGAATTTTACAGTGTCGGGAATTTTATTTTTCGGGATTTTTCAATCGCTCTTTCCGAAAAATAAAATTCCCACATCACTGTAGAAATTCCGAAATTATAACATTGTCGCAATATAAAAGTTCCAAATTGGAAAATTCTCAACAATTTACAATCTTACAGAATTTGAGAATTGCTGACAGAAAATTTCCGAATTATACAATATCCGGGCTAGACAACTCCCTAATTTGAACAATTAAAAAATAGTTTGATAACAAATATTTTTTTAAATAGAATAATAAAATACTTATACCAAAGAAAAAACTTTTTTAATGTTTAAAGTTTCTAAAAATTATTGTTAGAATTTAAAATAACAATAATTGAAAAAATGTATTTTTGAATAAAAAACAATGTTTGAAAATGTGCATTGTATTTTTGTATATTACAGAAAACTCTCGCCAAAATAAAATCATTATTTAAAAAAATGAAAATAAAAGTCGCGTTAAATTAGTCTGAATTGAATCCTGTAAAGTTTGATTCAATTGAAGCTCACGTGTTTTTAAATTTATATTTGTATCACATTTTTATACAATTATTGTTATTTTAAATTAAAACAATAATTTATCAAAATTAAACATTAAACAAAATTTCTATAATAAAAATATTCGATTACTGTATTTGTAATAAATAAATAATATTGACCACAAAACTGTTTTCTCAATTTCTGCAATTCGGGAATTTTCTAGTTTGTATATTTTATCATTAGACAGCATTTGGCCTGGAGTTTTATTATTCGGGAATTTCCGAATTCGATAATATTGTAAACTGTCCAGAATTTCATTATTCTAGAATTTTTAAATTCGGGATTTTCAGGTTTCAGAATTTTATAATTTCGGAAAGTTTACAGTGTCGAAAATATTTCAAACATTTAAAAAAATTTATAAGATTGTAAAAAAGCCTGGAAGATTTTGAGGCATTTTTTGCAGAATTTTACATAAATTTTACGACAAAATGGGAATAATTATAAATATATTTAAAAGTTCTGACAAACTTAAAAAATAATTTGAATTATATATATTTCGAGTAATTTGTAGTAATTATAATAATTTAAGCTTTATTTTAAAATATACTTTATGGAACATGATATTTTTTATGAATATGACAGTGAAATTCTGTTTGTCTAATTTTGTTTGCCAATGCGAAACGTAATCTGGCTTGCAACTGCCGTCTTAACATCTAAAAACCGAAAATACAATTTTTATATCACTTGGAATTATAATTATATTTTTATAAAAGTCTAAAAAAATCCATAGAAATTGCAGACCACAAAAATAAAAATAAATAATATTAAAGAACTATATATAGACAATATATAGAATGAAAATTAAAAGTAATAATTTTAGAAATATTGGGAAATACATGAAACCGTAATATAAATTATTCATCGACTTTTATTTGTGGTATTTATTAAAATAACCATGTTTTGCAAAGTTATAACTTATAAATGTAAAAATGTTTTAATTGGCAATGTACTAAATTTACTTTCAATCCAAATAGTTCTTGTCCGAGCTAAGTAACCATTAGTGCGCCTCGAGGGGCCTACTGAGAGTTGCTTACAGCGCTCCAAGTGGCTGTTGCCGATGGCTGCTATAGCCGGGCAGCGGTGGGTAGAGGGGAACTGGCCATTTTCGCCGGACGCGCCGTCTATATTTATCAGGGGTAACTAAGCCCGCACCGCGTCTACGTTTATAATAGCTTTGGTCATTTTTATGCTGAAACGGAAAATACTGCAATAAAGTTTTAATATGTTGAAGGGCCCCTAGATCCAAAGATGGGGTGGGCCAGGATTGGGAGTTAAGTGTATTTGCGAAACTTTTGCTTACCCTATTGAGCCTACCTAAAAGTTGTCTTCAGGCTGTTCGACTCAAGCTAAGTATTTATTTAATAAAATTGTTTATTGAATCTTCAGGTTAGAGTTTAAGTGCAACAACCTTAAAAAGAGGGTATTTCAGTAAACATTTTAATTTCTGGAGATAGTTGAATGATAACAATTTCAACGTGTTAGTGTATATTGTTTAGCTTTCGCTACATAAAAATTAAGCGCCACATAAAAATTAAAACTCAACAAATTAATTTATCACAACAAGAATTTTATTTCTCAATAATTTTGAGTAGAAATGTAAAATCGAGAATGCAAATAAAAATGTATACATTAGGTACTCAAAATTTTGACCCATGTCCATGCTTTAATAGCATTTTTTTTAATAATACTAGCATTATGTACTTACATTAAAGTACTTTTTAGCATTCGAAATATTCTTCTTCTTAGAAATGGAAAATTAAAATATAGCTCAAATTTCGACTAGGAACATTTTTCCAAATATAAATTTGCAAACCCAAAAATTTAAGCCTGGTCTGTTGGAAAGCCAAAATTCTTTAGATCAGAACATGTTGAGTCCGAAAACCAATTCTGCACCAAATGACTTTTGTGCGCAGGCGCACAGTCCTTCTGTTTCACTTTAATTACACAAGAATTGTAGCGGAGGTCTGCCTCGACGATTTGACGCATAGTTCTTTCACTCATACCAACAAACTTCATTACCGAACCTTCATTGGAATTTTCAACTCGTTTTACTTCATGCCGACATCATAAACAGCCGATCTTAGGTACCTGAACCATCGAATGATTTCTATCGCTGACGCAGGCTAAGTGGCTAAACACACCACACTTTTTGCAGAAAACAGCGCCCGGCGATCCTCTATAGACTGACTTATTGCACCGAGACAAGCACCCATCGTGTAGTTTAGTCACACCTATTCTCCCGTCACTAACCCCACCTCGGCGCTCGCTTCGATAACACTGCATATAGAACACGCACACTCGAACTCCTAACATATGAGCACCAAAGTTACGAGCGCTCCACAAATACTGCATTGTCATTAATGGTGAATTTTAACGTTTTGCAATGACGATATTGAGAATTTTTTCACAAGGTTATCTTCATTGTTGTCATACAATTGTTACTTGTTTATAGAATGATAATATACTGTACATAAGTTGACATTTCTTTTTATCGTAGAATAATCAGTTCCTTCACAGAAATAATTTAGTCATTTATATTTGATATCAATTTTTAAATTTCAAATTTTCGCTGGCATTTTTTATGACTTTTTTCATTATTGAAACTCAACAGGCCATTTCTAAAGTGAAACAAGTTTAATATTGCTTTGTTAATTTCAACTAATTACTTTCTATTTTTTATCATGGCGTTCATTAAAAAATAAATTTTTGATTCTCAATATAACGTATTTATTAAAATCATTCAAGAAAAAGCTTTTTTACACATTTTTAAAAATAAATTCATAGAAAATAATTTGTTTATTAACAAATTTTTTAACACATTTTCAATACTGATGTGAAAAGAGGTATTTTCATGGAATACTTACACAATTCAAAGTACATTTACGTACATTAAAGAATTGCAATCCTAACATCAAACTGCTTTTATAAACTCGAAAATCTTGAAAATGATCGTTCATAACGATGGAACTGTAGTAATAAAAAATATCGGTAACATATTTCTTTTTCTATAAATATCTACTTACTACTGTCACAGTTATATCTTTCATAGTTCATCATGGTACAATTTGTATTAATATAATAATATTTTATATTTAGTGTATACAGGTATAAATTATGATTTTTAGAAACTCAATAGCAAGGAACAACTGTTTACAGCTTGCGTTTAGTCGTTTAGTGGAAAAGTTAAAAAGTAAGGTCCCTCGTTTTTTTATATCTACTTCCTACTAATTTGTTACTTTCTCAGTCGGTAGCATATCAGGTGCATGATCTCGAACCTTTATCAATGACCAGTTTTCTTCATATGAGAAGTCCATTATTTTCCAGACTTTCTTCTTCACATCTGATATCACCTCCTGATCCATCAGTTGAATCAGGCTGGTAACGTTGGGAAAAAAGTATATTATCTTACACTAGTTGACGAACGCATTTATTTATTCAGTCGGAGGATGCGTCGGCCAAATTATAATTTACGAAAATATGTTTCAACCCATTATATTACGGTTTCATGCTTCATAGTCCAATAGAAATTGTTTAGAAATAGTATAAAAACGTTATGAAATAACACAATTAAACTGTAGTTACAATATTCAAGGATTTGTTCCACAGAAATATTAATTGAATTAAAATATAATCTTTCTTCTTTCAAATTCACGACACTTTGTGTACCTACCATGACACTCAAAATGGATCTATGAGTTTGGCACCTCCAAGAGCACTGATGATCAGGATGACTAGCTCAATAGAATATTCCGGGTATAACGGTCGCCAATACCTTATAAGTTCTGCATACCTCTCTTTCTTTTCACTCTCCTTGGCTGTGACGTTTTTATCATCTTGTGCCGAAAATTCTATGACGAACATGGTTCGCTTCAGGAAGTCAAGGACTACTAGGTCAAGCCACAATTAAGCAACAGAAGCAATTATTTAGAATATTAGGTTTTAGTAAATGCGGCACTTCTCATTCACGACAATATACTCGATTTCCTTAGGAGGATTTATCGGGCGGTATTAAGGCTAATGCCGTAAGAGTGACAGGGATGGTAATAAAGTACTCTTAGTACCGCACTCTGCCGTTGGCTGTACGTCGTTCCCGCGTGAGTTGGACAGCTAGATAGTATGTGGCCTAGATGCTCGAGGTGCGCATGACACGGTCTGCAGCTATCATCGAGAATGTCTTGGCTCGAAATGTTGTGACAGTATGCTAAAGTGGAAATGATACCAGCTTGATGCGCGAAAGTAAAACCCTCCGTGCCCGACTTCAGTCCAGATGATTTAAGGACTGCAAACGTTAGCTCATACGACATCGACTGATCCTTCCCATTTATGTGAAAGATGCCGTGCATCCTCTTATCGAGGATCTGTTCGCTGAAGTTTTTCGCCTGTGCTTTGTCGATCTAAGCCATCAGGAGTGAGTACTTGAAATGAATAATGTTTCATGAATTTTGCTCAACCCTGATACTTCATCACTGAAGACCAAGCTGCCTTCATTTTAAGAAGAGTGTCTCGTCTATTTGCGACTATGTGTGTTGTACCCAGAATAATCCTGTTGTAAAGACACTCAAGGTTCAGTAGACCGCGACCACCGTAAGGGCGTGAGATGTAAAGTTTTTGAACAGACGACTTAAGGTGCATGCTTTTGTTCATATTTTTTCTGCTCTTTATTTGTAAACTAGATTTTAAGGTAATTCATGTAAAATACGAGAGTGACCATATACTATCAATTTACAAGTTTGCCGCAGAAGTACCTTTCGAAATGGCAAAGTGCGAGAGATAATGGCAATAATGTGAGGCAAAAGAGGAGAGGGCTCATGGTGTCGCCCTGAAAGACACCTGTCTGAAAGGCGACGCTGTTAGTTGTCACACCATTTTTTCCAGATGATATTAAATCTGGTTTTTCAAAGCGGTATCAATCTCTTTATGCTCCTGACGATGTATGACTGAATCATGAAGCTTTCCAAGACAGATAAAAAGTCTATATACGCTTGAATCGAAAACTTTCCTGTAATCAATCCCGGCCATCGATAGGTAGCTCTGGTAGGATGCTGCCTCTTTTCAGGCACATATATCGATGAGCAGCTTCTCTCGATATACTGCTACAGCCTTTAATTGAGCCTAGTTTTTCATACATCCATCATCACACAGGTTCTTGGCCTTTAATTACTAGGGTCAGCTAAGTTCCCCATCTTCAGCAGGAGCACTGAACGCCCTTCAACCAACCACTCCGGAACAAATTCTTCTGACTTTAGATATGAACTGGAAATTCGGGCCAGATGCTGGTGGGTTGAAGGAAACTTTTCCCAGTATTTATTGAAGAGCTCCAAAATTCCCTGTATCAAGATTAAATTTTCTTCGAAATTCATGCGGTTAAATGGACAGTGTACCAAGGGTTTCTTAAGAATATGGTTACAATCATTTATAACCAGTAACGGAAATTGTGCCTGGTTGGTCTCGAATGAATTAACTCCCAGACGCAAGCGTAACAACCGTGCCTGAAGCTTGCATGCGGAGCACTAATAGGATGGACAAATCTACTCAGGGACAACCTGCTGGAGTACTATGATACCAGTATGTCTCCTAAACAAGAAGGCTACATGGCGCGACTGCATGCTCTGTCGTACGAGAGAACACCTAGAGCTCTGGCTTTTTTTCGCATCAACGTCTGCAAAACCATGTCGATCAACTCCGGGAAAAAGGTAATATTAGATTTTTCCGAAGACTCCGACCTCTGGAATATTACTTGTAGTGTGCATAATGCAGCAAGAGCTTTTGGGAATGCTAACCGTAAAACAACGCCAACTCAGTCCCAAGATAGGCTGGGCAAGACTATACGCGTCCCGCATTCAGCGTGTGATTGACTGCATAACATCTGGCAGCTATTTCACTTTCAAGGTCCAACAGGTCGCGCGTGAACTGCGGATCCGTCATCTCACACTTAACAAGTCTTACAAAGTCACACCTAAAATTCTGACTATCAGGCAGCATATTGTTCATAGAATACGGGTTCTATCTAACGCTAAGGAATGTCTTAAAGTGGAGAGAGAGAGAAAGAGGTGGGGCAGAGAAAACCTACAGTTTTTCACGGACCCATTTCGTCTCTTGCAAGATCCTCCAGTTACTGTCTACCACCCGCCCAAACCAGAGGAGGTCAAGGCATTTTGGAGATAAGTCTATGCAGTCCAGCACACTCAAAAGAAAATAAATAGCTTCAAGGAGCTGTACAGTGCCTTCATTACACCTAAAGAGGAATGCCCACCTATCACTACCGAGGAGGTGCAAAAAGTATTAACAGGTATGAAGGACTATACCGCGCCGGAAGCAGATGGTATCAAGAACTTCAGGTGGAAGAAGTTTCCTTCGTTCCATCACCATCTTGCCCGAATTTTCACCTCATATCTAAAGTCGGAAGAGCCTATACCGGGGTGGTTAGTAGAAAAACGGACAATACTCCTCCCGAGGATGGACAACTTGTCAGACCCAAACAATTATACATGAATAACTTTTTTGAACATGCTGTATAAAATCACCACAGCTTTTTTTGATTTATAAGATTATTCAGACAAATGCACCTGTGTTACGAAAGATGTACGAAAAACGTTACTTAAAAAATGCGCTGCAGAAAGTCGAGAGAAACTTTTTATCGATAGATGTGTCTGTAAAGACGCAGCATCATATCAGCGCTGCCTATAAATGGCCTGGGTTTAACTACCGGAAAGATTTCGATTCAACCTCCCATAAACTTATCATCTGTCTGTTGGAAAGGTTAAAGGTTCATCCATACATCGCAAGGCGCATAAAGAGATTAAGGCCGTTTTTGAAAACTGAATTTACTAACTTCGTGTGAAAACTAACAATGTCACCTTTCAGAGAGGCGTCTTTCAGGTCTACAACATGATCCCTCTTCGCAGACCCTGGTCTCGTCGATAGAAACGTTATACGACATATTGGCTCTGTAGAGACCTATACATACCTGGGCGTACCACAAAATCGCATCCAGGATCAAGAATGCTCTCAGATGTAAATATAGAAGCCTTAACCGACAGATATGGTCCTCTGAACTGAAGGCAAGGAAAAAAGTATATGCAACGAACATGTTTGCTGTCCTGGTACTACTCTATACTTTTGCAGTGATTCAATGGACGCAGGACGGACACAGATCACTCGATATCGGGTCATGAAAGGTTATGCACATGAACAAAAGCATGCGCCTTTATACTACTCAATACTTAATCATGAATGTCTTCACAACCGAATTATTCTGGGCGGAGCACATATGGTCGAAAATGGACGAGATCCACGTCTATAAAGATCAGGAAACACGAAGCAGTAGGCAAAGGGGCTTTTCTTTACAAAGCAGCGGAGGAGGATGCTGAAACTCTTGCTCTTGATTCAGAGCTGCTAGATCGTGGATGAAATTTATCCCCACTATACCTACCTATTTATTTTTTTGGTTCATGATTTATCAATTTAGTTGAAAAATTTGCGTTCTGAAAATTTAACTATTTTGTAGAAAATTTTGTTTGTTTTTGTTTAAAAATTAATTTCTTTTAAATACAAGAAAATTAATCTTTTTTGTCGAAAATGTAACTATGATTAAACATTAATTTTTGTATAGAAAATTAGAATTGGTGGAAAATAAATTTCTTTCGTGTTCGGATATTTGATTAAAAATGCTTTTTTTTGTATACAATTCAGCCTTTTGGATAAAAATTTAAACTTTTTGTTTAAAAATTTAACAATTTTGTTGAAAACAATTTTAACAAATTTATATATTTCATTCAAAGAATATTTTTTTGCATAAAACTAATTGTTTTAGTTGAAAGTAGAACTATTTCTATTAAAATAAAATCAACTAGACATCAATATTAATATTTTATAATTATAATAGTAACATCAGTAATATATATATATAATTATATATAATATATAATTATATGCATATTATCCCTAGACGGACCCTATACATTTTTTTGCCCTCATCGGCTCCAGTGGGTGACAAATGTCCCCCATTTGGATTCCTTGTCCACAATCTTCTCCTTTGATCGAAATCAGATGTTAATATACACCATTCTCTTCGTTTTTTAATGTCGAAGAGATTAGCGCATATGACATCCTGTTTCAGTGAATTTAAAATGTTGAAAAAAATGTTTAAACAAATAAAAATCGCGAAAAATCGTGTTTTTGACATTTTTTGGAAAAAATCATGTCATTTCTTTTATAATTAACTAATTTAAAATTTTCAAACGCCATTTTAATGGGGACGAATTATACCTTAAATGTAGGTTATAATTAGGTTCCTTCGTAAAAGTATATTTATTTGAACATTCGAAGTTAGAAAATTTAAAAAAAAAAGAAATATCATAAGTGCGGGCAGAATGCTTATTATTATACATAATTTGAATATATAATAGGTCAAACTAACTCTCGAAATAAAATTGAATTAAAATAAAATTTTCATTAAATAAGCTTAATCTACTTCGGTGCAAAGGTTGCACAAGACAGCCCTATGTTCGTCACATACAGGTCAGTTGCAACTTCTCTCTTTCCTGCGACACTGTAGTCACAGCACCGCCACTTTTTAGTTCGTATATTTTTGACATCTTTGATAAAAAAACAATGATTCATTTATTATTTTTGTTAATTGATTTACTATCGGAATTTATGAGCACTGTATGAATAAAATTAAAGAAAGCAACTTTACATTGATATATATCACATTTTTAGTCATTTTAACGTTAAATTTTCACTTAAATTACAAAAAAATCAATTCTAAACATTAAAATACCATGATATACTGTGAATATACGTCAAATGCGTTCATTTACATGAAAATATGCAATTGACTTAACGTGACGAAACTCGAACGTAACGGATCCTCTGGGGGACATATGTGCCCGAAGCGCTCAGTATTTGCTTTTTACTTGACAGACAGCGAACAACCGGCAACATCAACCGCTTCACCGCACTCTAGGATATTCAAACTGAATTATGGTTTGGTTTTGCGCTAAAGAATCAGAGATATTTCCTCAGGAGAATTAATTGAACTTCGCTTGGGGCACATTTGTCCCCCACAGGATCCGTGTAGGGTTATATACACCTGAAAAACATAATCTCAAAATCGGCTCATGCATGAAATTAAGAATCACGTGAAACATCAAAATCGCTCATCGATAGATGTGTCTGCAAAGATGCAACATTCTACCAGCGTGACCTATCGATGGCCTGGATTGATTATCGGAAAGCTTTCGATTCTACATCCCATA
>NC_046663.1:124013388-124028756 GCF_010883055.1 Belonocnema kinseyi
AATAAACAAGATTGTTTAACCATTAACAAAGATTAGCTTTTATGACTGTTAGAAATATCCTTTCTATTAGGACAGGCATACGCTCGAAGATATAAACCGCACGTGTTGAAGTCATAAAAATACGAGTTAAGAGATAAATTTATGTCTTCAAGGCATAAAAACTTGTCTCCAATACATAAATTAAAGTCTGGCTTCGTCTGAAAACTGAAAAATGCTCAAGTCGATCTTTTCGACTTCAGCATGTCTTGATTGGGGGCAATTCAAGTCGAACTGAAGTCGAAGCATTTTTATTCGGACACCCTCACCCTCCCCGCAGCGCCCCAAATATTACACACGAATAAAAAAATTACATTTGTACATATTATTATCAGTTTTAAACAATTTCCGTCGTCCTTTTTCATACAAATAATTACTAATGGACAATTTGAATATTTACAATGACTTTTAAGCAATTTTCAATTGTTGAAACAAATTTAAATTAGTAAAACAATTATTTGTTTCCGAAAAATGTAAAAAAATAACCGTATCTTCAAAAAACATTATGTAATTATTTAAACAATTATTTATCGTCTATTTTCAAAATTTCGAAGAACTGATGCGAAATATCAACTTTCTTTTCAAATCAGTATCCTGTGCTACGTTTTCTTAAATAATTACATAATTTTGATACATTTCTTTGAATGTTTAATAAATTTCTATTTCCTTTTTGTTCAAGCAGTTATTTTTCGATAACTAAAAAAATGAAATAAAAAAGAACACATACAATTATGTTTCACATTGTAAAGTGTGTAGAAAGAATACATTAACCACTTTTTAATTGTTTAAAATAATATAATTTCTTTAAATAATTACTTTCACCAGAATAATTTTAAAATCGTAATTAATTGTATGTGTTTTTTTCATTTCGTTAGTTATCTAAAAATAACAATGACAAAATACTGCATTGCAAATATTGCATTTTAATCAGAAAATAAGAATATTTTGTACATTTTTGGGGAATAAATAATTGTTTAAATGATTTAGATTTCTTTAATTTTTTATTTAAACTGCGTGGGTGAGGGTAGGTTGTAAATAAAAGTTATTAGTATGGTTTTATTTTGTAGGCATTGCTTTCCAAATCCTAAAAACTTTGGCACGTTTCGATGAATCCCTGGAATATGAAGTTCAATTTTTCGAAAATTCAAAATCTCACCGAGTAAATTAAATGGAATTTTGAAATGCCCAGTAGCACGTGTTAATATTCAAATTCCGAAAAAAATTACAGATTTTGTTTCTCCGGAAATGAAAACTTTTGGGGGGTGTCTTCTCCTCTAGAGTGTAACAAAATTGCAATGCATGTTTGGACCGTTCTCTCTAAAACTAGGATTTCGAAGTTCCAACTTAAAAAATTCCCCAGTGACTGGTTTTTCAACTTAGAGGGTTCATTTCAGGTCTAAAATGCCGAAAATTTATCGTGCTATATACCACTATACGTAACTTACTTTAAATTGTATTCTAAGCTGCGCTGAAACATGTATTAATTGTGATAAATTTATACCATTACAATTCATAATATGCATAAAAATTAAATCATACTAATTCTTATTTCCTTGTTTTTATAATTTTTAAAATTTTTAATCTGTTTTTTTTACAATTAAATAGAAACTACTGCGCATCTGCAAAGGGTCTAATAAAGGAACATATATAGGGTTCTATATAGGATCCTATGTCCTCTTTCGTCTTTTCTGTCCTTTTTCCAAAAATTAAATTTTTTAATTTTTAATCTTATTTTTGTACAATTGAAAGAAAATCTACTCGTCCTATCTAAAAATGATTAATAATAAATTTATAGATCTTTTCAAGCGAACATTTTTTGTATGTTAATTTTAGTTTGTACCTTATGTCGTTTGTTCAAGAAAATTTAATATTTTTATTTTGAATGTTATTTTTTACGCCCAAAGCCAAAACTACGTATCCTATTAAAAATTATAGATTTTTTTGGATGAACAAGTTTTGTCATATTTTTTTCGTAGCTTGTGTCGTTAGTTCAAAAAAATTTTATTATCTATTTTTAGTGTTGTTTTTTACGACTAAAAACAAAATCTGCATAGTTGGACCAAAAAATGGAATTTTTGGATTTTTTATTATTTTTGGTACGATGAAATTGGGAATTTCCAACTTTTTGACCAAATTAAAATAGTTGTTATGATCATCTTGTAGGACTTTCAAAAATCAACGTTTTTCTTTACTTGGCCTTTTTCTTATCATGCGTTTTTGGCTTAAAATGTTCATTTTAATTTTGTTTTTTCGGATTTTTAAAATGCTTTAACTCTGATAATTTTCTTTTTATAGAAAACAATTAATTTCTGATTACTATAAATAACCAGTCATAGAATTTCGAAATCTTGAAAAAATGTGGTTTCAAAAACTTTTGGTAGTCAAATTTTGAATTTTCAACTTTTTCACCATATTGAAAAAGTTGTTATGATCATCTTGTAGGGCTGTCGAAAATCAATGTTTTTCTTTTCTTGACTTTTTTCCATAGCATGCGTTGTTTGGGTTAAAATGTGCATTTTAATTCGTTTTTTTGGATTTGGAAAATGTTCTAACTCTGATAATTTTCTTTTTATAGAAGAAAGTCATGAGGATAAATTGTTTGAGTTTCTGAGTACTATGAATAACCGTTCATAGAATTTTGAAATCTTGAAAAAATGTGGTTTCAAACATTTTGAAAACGTGCTCACACTTTGAATTTTGATCCAAAATAGACATTCGAACACCTTCGTAAAAATCGTTTTTTCTTACTCAGTAGGTCTCAAAACGTGGAGGTTTGATGAAAACCGACAAAGTGAAATTTTACATAAAACCAATACCTTCTCATTAGAATGAGAATGTAAAAAGACCATTACATACGAAATTGCTCTCACTTCGATTATATGAAGAGCAACATATTATTAAATTGAACAAAATTTAATTAAATTGTCGACTTGGAGGAATATGAAACTTTCAAATATTTTAGATTTTAGCTTTACGATTTTTCACCGTGATAAATTGCAAAATTACCAAAAAAACGTGTTTTGTTCATAACATCAGATTTTGTGGACGCATAGAAAATTTATAAACATAATTTTATTAATTTAATTTTTTTCTTATTGGATGCGAATACATTATTTGATATTTCACGTGCATATTGTGTAGAAGAGATATTTGTCATTTTGCTATATTTCCCTTCAGCTGAGCAGGTAAGCCGAGAAACATGGTTTGATAAAAATGGTTGAATATTGTCTCTCTCGTTGCTAAGTTTCTCTTTCTAACAGGTCAAAAATTTTACTAACCGAATCCTACCAATTTTCAGGTATGAGGTTGTCTTCATACTTGCCAGGGGGCACTAAACTGTATTTCCGATTTTCTTATAGATGCCACTGCAGTCATTGCCGTGCTCAGCCAAACCTACCGTTTCGCCTTAAATCACCCTGATTGACATCGGGCAAGAAGAGTTTAATTTTTGCGTGTCAAGACGGTGTCATTTCCACTTTAGCATACCGTCGCCACATTTCTAGCAAATACATTCCCGATGATAGCTGCAGAGCGTGTAATGCACAACCCGAGCACCTAGGACATATACTATCTAGTTGTCCAACTCAGGCGGGAACGACCTACATCTAAAGGCAGAATGCCACACTAATAGTGCTTTGTTACTTCGCCAAACGATCTTAGGGAAATAAGTCAATTGTCCAAAATGAGAAATATCACACATACTGGAACTTCATATTCTCGACAATATTCTCGAGGCCTCACATATTTCTCCTTGACTTCGAGAAACGAACGATGTTTGTAATCAAATTTTCGACACCAGTCGAAAATTAGCTCACAGCCAAGAAGAATAAAAAGAAAGAAAGGTACAAAGACCTTATACGGGAATTGTGTCTGTTAGGCCCGGAAAATTCTGTTAAGCTAGACTACCTAGTCATAATCTTTTGTTTAAATAACGTTTGCGGGAATCTCCACTCTCGACGACACATTCTATATTCCTTGTTCTCACACAATCCACTCTTTTTTTAAAGTCAGCAATTTTGTTAACAACATAAAATCCGTGTGATCCACGTACAACTTTCATGGAAATACTCCTAGGTAATTAATTCGTATATTTGTATTCTTTTAAAGAGCTTGTTAAATTTGTTTTAATTTCAAATAAAAAAGTAAGTTAATTTACTTCAGACTCTATCGCCCTTAAGGAACATATTCTTATCATGATACTCGCGCTTTTCGCTCGATTTTGTGGATACAGTGCCCTGCCGACCAATCCGAATTCAAACAGCACTTTTCAGTACCGTTTTAGTGCTGCTCGTTTAAAGCTACTCAGGTTCCAGTTTGAAATTGCTACAGAAGTTCCCATAATACCTGCGACTAGTTTAATAAGTAGATCAGCTGAACTGAATTAAAAATTTTGAAAATACCTCTGCGAAAGTTGTAAATTCAGAATCAGAATAACCTTCACGTTAGTGTAACTTCTTTTAGGATAATCCGATTGAACTTATATTGCAGTGTTTTGGAAAGCTCTTTTCATTTACTTTAAGACTATTATAACGATTTTTTTTAATTTGTTATATATATAAATATATTTTTTTCGTGAAAATTGACATTGATTTTTTTTAAACTATATTAGAAAAAAATTCTATTTCAAAAAATTACTTTTGTTATGCTCTTTGAAAACATGTAGAATAAAAAGTGGGTCTCAAATGTTTTTTTTTTTTTTGACAAATTTAGATTTTTACGCTCGAGGGTACAACGTTAAACTTCCGCAGCGCTCGGGCACGAATAATCTCAGGTCTGATGTGCCCTAAAATTATATTTAACTTTTTTGAAATGATTATATGTGCAGAACTATATAAATTACGTTATATATTTTACCTCACACCTTTTATTTTATGCAAAATGAACGTAAAAATTTAAATTTGACCAAGAAAACATTTGCGGCCCACTCTTTATTGTACATGATTTTAAAGACTACAAAAAAAGCTAATTTTTGAAATAGAATTTTTTTTATAGTTTTTTTCAACAAATCAATTTCAATTTTGATTTTCAAACAAAAAAATTTTTTTTTAATATATCGTTATAGTAGTATTAAAGTACATGAAACGAGCTTTTTAAAACACTATAATAAAAGAGCAATTGTCAATTCTGTATATTGACAATCGGTTGATAAATAAACCTATGGTTTGGTGAATTAATGTAGGTCCATTAGGACTATAATTCAGCCAAATTTCAAACCGATCTAAAAAAAATTAATTAATTAATTAATTAATTATATATATATATATATTCGAATTTTAACAATTCAATACAAAATTTTGGGTGATTTTAGCTAAGAAAATTCAAAAGACTTCATAAACTCGTTACTCTCAGGGAATTACTGGTTAGTGGGCGGAGCAGTAAGGCACTCATTTTGGACTCAGTGAGACCCAAACTTCCACCTTTGTATATCATTCACCTGTTCTACGTTTATCTCTTTAGATTTCTCAGGAATTTTTATTTTATTGCAATTTTTTGTATTATTTAAAATTCTGAAGAAATAAGTAATAAATATATAAGAATAATGAAATAATAATAATAATAATCGATGATAAAAGTATTCTTATTAAAATTCACATAAATATGCTTAAAATTTAATTTTCAATTTTAGGGTCCAAATACCTATTTCCTTTCTTTCCCTCAAGAAAATAATGAATTACTGGTAAAACTTTGGGTATAACAATTTCATTGCATAGTTTAAAGTGTTTGAACGGACTAGGAAAGGTTCCTCCATCATCGCGTACTTATTTATGGACTCTCTTCGCCTTTTAGGGACAAATCTCTTCTTGTTTTTGCTCATTATCTTATTGATATTGAACTTCAAAATTATCTATTTTTGAATGATCAAGTCTTGACTCTACGAAGAACTGTTGTAATTTTTAACTAAAAGAAATAATATTTATGGCCCAAAATGATCCATTTGAATGAGATTTTTTGACGCTCATTATTATTAAAGCCTGAATATATGTACAAATTTCATCATTTTATTAATGATTTATATTCTGTGTTAAGTCCATAAGAAATTGATTAGCGATGCACTCGACGGTTGTAACCGTAATATTCGTTGAAGCTAATCGTCGTTAGCATCGGTGGTCTTGGAGGCGCCATGCTTTCACTGGTTAATAGCCTAAAAATCACCCCTTCCTGTTAAAAAGATGCTACGACACTGAGGGCAAAATGCAGAAGGCGGTCGCATAAAGTCACAGACTGTGACCTTCTATCTCACAGTCGTAAGACGTAGTTACAGCTGAAATTTTACCGCGAATTCGCTGGGAGCAGATACAGTTTTTCAGATTAGCACCCACTCCCGGCGAAATCTCAAAGTTGTCCTTATGACAAAGTTTTAATTGTATATAATGAATTAATTTATAGATAACAATAGTTTCAATAATTTGAAAAAAATTATAAAAACAGATTTGGTTTTCTAGTAGTGAACTACTATAAATCACTCTATCCGACCATTGTGTGAATGATACATCGCATTACTCCAAGTGACGTTTAAGTGCTGAAATGCTGAAATAGCACCCTGATATAGCACTGAGAGCGAAGTGCAGTTTGATCGGTAGGGTGAGGAACTAAATTTGAGGATAGCGACAAGACCGTTTTGTCGAGCTGGGACAAAATTCGAGTTATTAGACCAAACCTATTTTGTTGTTCCAACGAAATATTTTCTTTAGCCTTGTTTTTTTTTCATGAAATTTTTTATAATATTTTTCACTATTAAAAAAACTATGCGTCTTATCAAAAATGATCTGAAGCAAAGTAAACCTTTATGAGATAAGCAATTCTGCATCTTAAAGGCATGCTCTTTGGTGACCACGTGACCAAAGCAGCCAGGTAATGAGCGTAGAATAGAGAAAAATTAATATTTTCAGATTTCAGCACAAAAGTGAAGATTATTCTATTATTTTGAATGCGCGATTTTTCCATCTGTCTAAAATGCCATAATAAGAATAAAATACCTCCTCAACTTATTCAATTCTATTTCCATAGCAACCGCCACACAGTTTTCTATTCTCCCAAAGAGAACGTGTTTTCAATATATTTAATTCCTTCTAATTGTACCGGTAACGCACCTCATAGAGATATTTTTTATTCCTCAGAAGTGGTCATGTTTTGATTTTATTTAATTCCTTCTAATAAGTTCACCAAATTTTTGTAATAAGTTGTTTTAATTCCTTCATGCGGAATATAAATTTTGAAATTTCATTTCTCACCAATTCAACTCTGTCTCTCTAGAGTTAAAATTATTTAAATTCACACATTTGCATAGATTTCTTTGTTGCATTTTTAAGACGCTTAAATAAATTATTAAAATATAAATAAATATAAATTTGAATATTTTTCGAATTTATAAGTTATAAAAAGATTTAATAATGAAAAATAGGTTAAATAAATGCTTTCTTTAAATTTTACTAAGTTGATTGAGAGGAATAGGATTTGCACTTTTTCTGTTCCCGTTGAGGGATTTTTAGACGGAGGAAAAATCGCGTATTCATAGGAATACAAACTCTTAATTTTTCTGAATTCAACACTTGTTACCGGGAGTCCCTAGTTATGAACATTTTTTCTTGGTGTTCAGCATGTCCAAAGGCAATGATATATCAATCTCAAAGTCTGGAATTTAATAAATAAGACAATAAATTGCGTTTTTAAATTTAATTTGAGTAATAATTTTTTTTTTTAATTATCCGTGAGAAAGTAAATATGCAAAATTATTTTCATTTTTTTTTGTGCTCACTGTGTCCACACGGATTGAGATATTGTGTTTAAAATTTGAGAGATTAAATAAAAAGCACTAGACACCGTTTTTATGCATCAATATGTTTATAATTTCCATGATAGTTTATTTAGAATTTGATAAAATAGAATATTAATATTGGAGTTGTAGCACTTTGAAAATAATTTTTGGTTTGATTCACTTCAGATTTTTTTTATTCACGTATATTGAACACTGACACCAATTTTGAACTTTCTGTATAACTTTCTAAATCCTGAATACGATATCTCAATCCGGGTGGGCGTATTGAGGACTAAAAAATGAAAATTGTTCTGAACAAAAATTTCATGAACGAACTTAGTGACGCGATCTCGACTTTATCGACGTTCAAAGTTTCTTTTTTTCTCCGCTAGAAATCGCTTAAAATGCTTCAAAAATAATGATAGGTTACGTGTGCCCTACCGATAGAAATCTCAGAGTATTCTTAAGCAAAATAGCCTAGTCCATTTGAGCCTATAAGCAGGGTCGATTTAAATGATTTAGTCTCTGAGATAGAGAAATTTAGGTCCTTTTAGTGGTCCTTTCAAGAGTGATGCGACGGTATTAGTCACGTACCGGCGGGCAGTTTTTTACATGATTGTTGGCCGTCGTATACCCGACTCTCCCTTTTTAAATCTCTCTTCAAATTATTAACACTTCTTTTTATAATTGATGAATTTTCTCATTATACTTATTTGCAATCATAAATTATATACTAATATACAATTTTCTAGTTTAATTAAAATTTTTTGTCTTTTTCGGCGTATCTCATTCAATTTACGAGAATGGTTGAATTAATTCCAATTTTAAAGATGAAAAAAAAAGTTAAATACCTGAAATCATCGAGACCCGTAGATTCCGAATTATTATGTTTGAGGCTGTTCACTATCAAATTTAAAACAATGTACTTCTAAATTTTAATCCGAAAGCTTAACAAAGGACCCTTGAGTGTTGGCTACTCTATTGATATAACCTCTCTGCTTGTTATTTATGATCGAATTTTTATTTCAATTTCAACCTCTCTACTTGTTACTTATGATCGAATTTTTATTTAAATTTCAGAAAGGACATTTTAAATCCTTTAAAACATTTAAGCGAGCTACCTGGACCTTTAAATATATCTACCTGAGAGCCTGCAGAGAATTTCTCCGAGCTTCTCAGAGCCTTGAGAAACTTTAGCATATATTCTGAGATTTCTATCGATAAGGTACAGATACTTACTTGTTGATTTGCAACGAATGTGCAAATGCAATTGTTTATATTAATTTTTTTAAATGTTTAAACGATTAATCCAGAATTGGTGTCAGTGCTCAATATACGCGAATCAAAAAATCTGAAATGCATCAAACCAGAAATTATCTGCAAAGTGCTACAACTCGAATGGTAATATCCTATTTTATCAATTTTTAAATCAACTTTCTTTGAAATTATCAACATATTGATGTATACAAACGTTCTTTAATGCTTTTTATTTAATCTGTCAAATTTTTAACACGATATCTTAATCCGTGTGGACACAGTGAGCAGAAAAAAAAAATGAAAATAATTTTGCACATCTACTTTCTCTCGAATAATTTTGTTGAAAATTATTACTCAAACTAAATATGCAAACGCAATTTATTGTCTTATTTCCTAAATTCCAATCTTTGAGAGCGATATATCATTGCCTTTGGACATGGTGAACACAAAAAAAAATGTTGATAACCGAGGACTGGTTTGGTCACGTGGTCACCGAAGAGCTTACCCTTAGACTATGTGACGAGTGGACCACGTGACCAGATTATACCTCACTGACACTTTTTTTATTTCCTGAGTTACTTTCACACGAGGCGTTAGCTCTATTTGAAAATTTGGAATAGTAAATAAGAACTAAGAGAGGTGAGTCTGTCATGAATTTTAATGATAATTTTGAAAAGGGCAAAAAAAATTATTAAAATCTTTTTCCATAATTATGAAGATTTAGGATCACACACCTTTCTTAGCGCTTCGTATTTATTATCACAAATTTTCAACTGGATGTGGTGCTCGCATAGTTTGACCAGAAAATTGAGTTTCTAAGTTTAAAAAGTATTTTTGAGGGATAATACCATAAACACTGGTCAAAAAATATACTCACTTCGGATTGATGAACAAGATTTATACTGTGATCTTTTTTTTCGAAAAACGCAGTCAATTCATCCTTTACATAAATATTATTTTTATTCAGCTCTTCTGACAAATTAGCGCTCTCCTCTTTTATCGAATATTTATCACATTCTTCATCCATTTTTAAGTATAAATGATAACAAAATACTTTTGCCGGTTGTATTCACGCTTATGTTTATGGGCTTCTTGGTGTTTACAAACCGCCAAATTTAGCAGCTCTACCACCTGACAAATGGTAGGTACACCCGCCAGTGATGTTAACGGACCGCGCCTTTTCAACTGCGCATGTACCGAAAAGCGCGGGTCTATTTAAAATTATAAAGCATAAACTTGCAATAGTAAGGTACCTTTTCACGGTAGCCTGTTTAGAATTAATCGTGGAATTAATAATTTTCATCGGACTCATACCTAGCTGCCTTGTTGGTTTATGTCAAATTTGATTGGTTGAGAACCGAGGATACGAACTCGATGTGCCAAATTAATTCATCAGTTTATTCAAATTCGACCTCCGTGAAAAGGTACCCTACATTCATGATAATATATTTTTTACAGAAATTAGCTATTAGGTATTTTCACTTCTATCGCCAGCTAACTTCTCTTCGTTTATTGCTGAGGGCTAACAAAATGGACCAAATGCATGGGATTCAGTCCATTTTTGCCCTATTTTGCTATTATCTTCGTAAAAACTAATTTTTTCATGTGAGTGTATTTGAAAAATAGGTTTTATTTGTTAAAAACTATATAATGACATAATAAAATGATGGTAATAATTATTTATTACGAAAATGATACGAAAATAAAGTTTTGCCTACCCTAGCGGACCGAAGGAACCGAATGGAGCCTCTACAAAGTACCCGTAAAGACCCCATTGGGTCCCCATTCGGTTACTTTTTAAATACTAAAAAAAAACAGCAAAATCGACTTTTAAATTGTTGAAATTCGGATTCTACGTTCAAATTTTCATTAGAAGCCCAAGGAGTAATCGCAATACTTTTTCTTGCAGCGTTAAAAACTTTAAAAAATAATATACCTATCAGTTACGTGGGCAGAAGGCGCCTTCAAGTGCATCTTCTTTTAGTAGCATTTAATAAGCGTTCCGTCGGTAGCTTTAAGAATTTTGTCTGGATGCTAGCGCCACGCAGTGGAAACCTCATACAACAAAGCTGCGATGCAAGTAAAAGAATTTAATTTTTAATCTTCGCGCGCAACATACTACTTAAGCTGTTATGGATGCGCTTGAAGTCACCTTCAGCCGAAGTTAATGACATTTTTTTAAATTTTTAACGCTACAAAAAAAAGTATTGCTATTACTTCGTGAGTTTCTAATAGAAATTTTAACGTAGAATCCGAATTTCAACAGTTTGAAAGTTGATCTTGATATTTTTTTGAGTTTTTGAAAAAGGAACCGAATGGGGACCCAATGAGGTCTTTACGGGTACTTTGTGGATGCTTCTTTCGATGCCTTCGGTCCGCCAGGGCATGCATTTGGTACATTGTTTTCCCCTCAGCATTCAACGTAGTGAATTTATAGCTGACGATGAAGTGAAAATGCCTAATTATCCTAGATTCAATTTAAGGGTACCTGTTGACGAAGATCTATTTTGAATTAATCTTTGAATTAATTTGACACATCGAGTTTGTATCTAGTTTCTCAACGATCCTATGAAAAAAATTAATTCCACGATTATTTGAAAACAGGCCTCCGTAAAAAGTACCATAATTAATTTGTTTCAAGAGAAAATTTGTTCGAAATATTTGTCTGTATTTATTTCAAATAGACCCGCGTTTTTCGGTACATGCGCAGGTGCATCACTATGGTTCACCATCAGTACCAACTTATGGTGTATTTACACGCATTTCGATTGCAAACGGAAAATGTACTACTAGAATGCAATAAATGCGTAGCATCATCAGATGGTAGAATGAGAGGAAGATACATTTTCCGTTTGCATCCGACAGGCGTGTAGGTAACCTTTACCGGGCTACGCAAGAGCTTCACCCGGCATGCGGTTCAGAAGCTTTTCGCAAGTGCACTGATGTAAGAGGCCTATAAGCAGATTGTTCCGGAAATAGTCTTGGAGCTGAGAATTTAAAATTAACATGTAAAAAATAAAGAAACCTTTAATTTATTGGCGCAGACATTGTTTTGGCTGAAAAAAGCCAAAGATAGAAGATACATGTCTTGCTTTATTTTATAGAAGAGTTTTTTCAAAGTCTGCTCAGTGTCCGTAAAATATGCAGCGTTTCGCTGTGATATTCCAGAGTTAGATCATGCCCACAAGAGTATTCATGACTAAAATATGAGCACTTTTTGAAAAATTAGTAAGGAGTAACCTTCCAACATTCCTCTCGTAGCCAATATTCACAGAAGTACTGATTTTATATTAAAGGTGAAGAGTATTTGTGTTTAAAAATTTCATCACCTAAAATACAGATAAGTAGATTTTCAAACATATGATTAATTCGTCTAATAGATCATTTTCTGCTAAAATAATATTGTTAATCAGATTGCACATAAATTAAGTAATAATTATACGAGGTGTACGTCGTCCGTTCAAAGTTTTTTTTCAACCTTGGGAACAAAAAAAAAGTCAAATGGAGCCATGTCCGGTGAATATGGTGCTTGAGGTAATACAGCAGTATTATTTTTTGTCAAAAATTCACGCACAACTAACGCGGTGTGAGAGCGTTATCGTAATGCAGTTTCCACGAATTACTTTGTCACAACGCCGTTAGTTTTCGTCGAATTGCTTCACGTAAACGGCGCATAACTTTCAAGTAGTATTCTTTATTGACAGTGCGACCTTTTGGTAGGAATTCATGATGCACTGTGTCCTTCAAATAAAAAAAAACCAGTGAGAAGAACCTTCACTTTTGATCGAACTTGACGAATTTTTTTCAGTCTTGGCTCATTAGGCAGCTTCCATTGCGATGATTGCGCCTTGGTTTAAACATCATACCCATAAACCCATGTTTCTTCACCAGTTATGATGTAATTCATTAATTCTGGATCGTTATTGGCTTTATTCAGCATTTCTTCGGAGATATCTACGCGATGTTGTTTTTGATTCAACAGTTTTGGGATGAATTTGGCTGCCACACGTATAATGACTAAAACGTCAGTGAAAATTGCATGACATGATGCAAATGATATACCATAATAATCAGCGACTTCTCTGATAGTGATTTGTTGATCTTTTAGAATCATTTGCTGAACTTTCTCGACGTTTCCCTCGTTAATTGAAGTTTTAGGACGCACAGAACGTCCATCATCCTCGACGCTTTCACGATCCTCTGAGAAACGTTTGTACCACTCATAAAGTCTTGGTTTACTCATAGTAGTCACCATGGGCCTATCTGAACATTTCACATACTCTGTTGTCCTTTATTTCATTTTTTACACAAAATTTAATATAAATTCTTTGATCAATTTTTTTAAAAAACAAAAGTCGCCGAACTCATAAAAACACGTCTTACCTTAGCGACTGCCGCTTAAAAAGTAGACAATAAAAGTGTTTAAAAACTTTATCATACTTCAGGGGCATGTATACCAACATAACAAAATTTAACAATCGGACTCTCCAAGCCCGCGAAATTTAAAAATTCTTGTTACTTTTGGATCACAACTCGTATACACGAACGAGAAGGTACAATTCGCTTATTGCTCTCATTTTAATTTGCACATTGTACGTGACAATGCTCGCAGTGTTTTCTCTACTACTTGACATTCAGACAGCCATAACCTTATTTTTCGTCTTCAATACGTGGTCGTTTCAAACTACCAACGAATTGTAGAATATGTGTGATCAACATATTTTTTATCATGATACTAATGCAGACATGATAATTTCTGAAAAACAAATAAAAAAACTCATTACCTAATTTTATGTGAACTATTATTAACAATATTGTTTTAGAAGAAAATCATCTACTAGATAAATGAATCAAATGGTTTTAAATATCCTTATCCGTATTTGATGTTATGAAATTTATAAACACGAATACCCTTCGCCTTTATTATAAAATCAGTATTTTTGTGCCGATTGGCTATGAGAGGAATCTTAGAATGTTACTATTTGACAACTTCAAAAAAATTCTGATATTTTAGTAAATAATATTCTTGAGAAGTTGAACTCTTTCTGGAATATCACATACACTTACATGCGAATCGCTCCATACTTTATGGACACCGAGTAGATTTTGGAAGAACTTTTTTCTATAAAACAAAACAAGACCTGCAATTTCTATCTCTGGCTTTTTTGAGCCAAAAAAATGTCTCTGCGTAAAATAATTTAAGATTTTTTCAAATTTTTACATGTTAATTTTAAATTCTCAGCTCCGGGACTAATTCCGGAACATTCCGCCTATAGGCCTCTTACGCCTGTGCACTCGTGAATACCTTACTCAGGGTTCTTAACGTGTATTTACACCATACATTTTTGTCGTATGAATATGGACAATCCTAACCTTTCATGTGTATGGCGTTACTGTAGCAGGTGGATTAACCCTCACATCACAAAGTGGGGTGTTTAGACACCCCATGGCCCTATTTTCGCGCATGAGCTAGGCCTAGAGCGTCTCATGGGGGTAGGGATCTCAGTAGCCTCCTCTTCAGTTGTCCTCTGTACGTGGAAATGGATGAGGGTCACTAAATCATGCTACAGATGTTTAGAGAAGCGATAATATGAATTTTTACTGTGCTATTTGGAATATGTGATGTGTATCTTTTTCGTGTTTATAAGTATCTTTGTATGCTGTTTTTTATGCTGATGTTTATGAAACTGTATTTTTTTGCTCAATATATTATTAACGTTACTGCAAGAAGTTACTTAATCATTTATTATCCTTTATAAAATATATTATGTGTTACGGACTGACTGTGTAAATAGCCTTTGTGTTTCCTATAACTGAAAAAATCTAAGAAATGAAATTTTCTCGTTATAATTGAGCAGAAAATGATTGAAAAAGTCCTTTGAATAATTGTATAATTATGTGAAATACTTTAGAAACAATAATATACCATAAATCATTCCTAATGTGTTGCAAAATGGCTGAGGTGTGGAGACACCCCACCTTGTGGTAAATGAGACTCTGTGTCACCTTGTGGTGTGAGGGTTAAATTGCAGCTGCCTATTTTTTTTTTATTATACCATTAAGCTATTTTCCTTTCGGGGTAGGCGTGACTCACTCGGCAGGAGAAAGGAGTAGTGTGTGGAAGGGATAGAGATTTTTCAGATTGATCCAAAATTCTCGTGCTATTTAAGTAAATAACACGTTCGTTCCGCAACACTGCTGATCAATCTCTCTAGCAAAGAACCTCACGAAGTTGTTATGTAAGGTTCCCCACTTGGGTCCATTAATAGCCAAGGTCTTTGTTTCAGGCGTCATTCACTCTACTGACACTCTTTTTATT
>NC_046663.1:124028856-124034133 GCF_010883055.1 Belonocnema kinseyi
CGTTTCCGGATTTCCCAGTAACTGCATATCGAAGCACAATTTTAAGAAAGTGTATTTATACCAAATTGAAAATTTTCTATTTTGCTTTTTCTCCAACCGAGTGTTTGACATTAAAACACTTTGCTTTATTTACAATTGTGATATTTGATTCACATAGATAAATTATTATTTATATAAAAAAGATTCAAATAACTTTATTCCTCGCGAAATATCTTTTTTTGATGTGTGTATAATCGTAGTGATCCGGCATTAGACGATGTAGGTACATTTGAGTTATTCAACTTAATCAAATTTTCACTTTCTCAAACAACACTTGTCAATCAAAAATTCACTGCATCAAACATTCACTTAAATATAGTAGATTTTATAATCCAATATTCTTTACATGACTCATGGTTAAACAAATTGTTTCAACGAATTAAGGTGTATTTAAGCGCCTGTTGTATGCAAACGGCATACAACGGCATCGTCACACGGTAGAGTCAGGGAAAGATACATTTTCCGTCTGCATAAGACAGGCGTGTAAATACACCATTAGGAATGTTGTATCTTTCTTTGAGAAAAATCATGCCGACGGCCATCTATACCCGTACCACGCTAGCGGCGCGCTTGAGAAAATCTAGCATTTCGATACGTTTATGTACATCTGACAGAAAAATGCTCGTTTTTGCTGAAGGCAATGCCAGGGTGACCAAATGACTGGGTAGGAAAAGAAGGCCCCCCCACTCCACCACCTCCCCCATTAAATTCTTTCCCGCCCCTAGCCCAATTTAGCGCGTTATTTGAAAATTAAAAGAGATTATCCTGCGATTATAACCTGTGAATAAAAAATATCGAAAATTAAACTCACAGCGACAGATTATTATTTATGAGACTAAGAAACTGAAAATAAAACTTTACAAATTTAATTAAACATGACCTTGCAATGGTATTTACGTTAGATTCGTACAGTGACAGAGGCATTCCCTTCGCAGTCATTGGAATAGTAAAGTGAAGAACGGGAAACACAAACCGAATATATACCAGGTTATGGCCTTTTCATACGATCAGCAGTAGGACTTCGGGCCGTTTAGATGTCGAAAATCTAACGGATCTCTTTTTTCATCGACGCACATTAAAAAAAGAGGTCCGTTCGATTTTCGGCTTTTGAAACGGTCTCGGACTCCCACTGAAGTTTCAAAAAGCATAATTTCTAGAGAGAAGTGATGCGCAAACGCAAACGTAGTGAACAATGAGGTTAATCCAAGTAAATTTGTCATTGGTCAAACGACGAACGTTATTCCCGTCGAGCGGAGGCTTCGCTGGTAGAAATTGTGAACAAAATTTAGGTCCGCGTAATACAAAATGCAAATATCGCAAAAATCTTGAAAAAGAAGGTAATCAGATGAAAAAAAGTACAGAAGAACAAACATCGAAAAAAAGGACGTGTGGTCACCCTGATCAATGCACGGAGTAAAGGTACCTTTTTAAGGTGGCCTCAAGATTGAAAGTTTCCATTTCCCTGACTCTGCATTTTTCTGGTTTAAAATCTAATATAACGAGAAAGAATGGAGATAACCAACATATTTAGAGAAAAAATAAAGTTCATGTTACGTGGATTAAAGGAAAACTTATGAAAAGACGTACGTTGCTTATTGTGGGGGTTAAAGTAAGGGGTGAAGATGAACATGTTTAAAAAATCGATGACCTGTTGCTTTTCTTTTGCTGAATCTTAAAGGGAAATCATGATATCGATACAATTTTTCTTTTAATTATAGTAAATATAATGCAGAATTCGGGAAGAATTATAAGGGTACCATCAACCCCTAAATTAGGGGCTGAAATAAGGGTTAAGTGATAAAAAATCAGAAAATTCGCTGAAAAACATTGTAAAGTTTTTTCGAGGATGGTAAAAATGATGCTAATAACCATTTCTTCAAAATCCTCAACTCTATAGATAGTTTCTTATTATTTTTTTCCTTTCTAAGAGTGAAAATGGACAGCGAAAATCCGAAAACACGAAATATAGCAGAATAGATTTGCAAATGGTTTCTGTCGGTGTTAAATATCATTTCGACAATCATTTCTGTATTATTCTGTACTGTGTGGATGGTTTCTAGTTCCCCCCACTCTAGGGTATATTCGAAGAAGACGTTTTGAAAGCCTGATATAAGTTCAACTTTTTGTTCATTTCTTTCCAAATATAAAACGATTTTAAACTAACATTTCTCTAGTCATCTGAAAATTCACGCCCTTTGCTCTATCTGTATCCGTTTCCGAGATATTAATAATAAATAAATATTATAGTTTTATAAAACTTTATAAGACTTTTGTAAAACGTTCAATAAACTTTTAGAAGCACAGACTGCGGACATTTGCAACGTGCGTAGACCAAGGGTCACTCCCCACTACGACAAATATGCTAGTCCCCTAGGCTATTTGCTGCGTTAAGGCCGATGTCATTAGCTTTGTTACCGCTCATACAGCAACGTTGAAACTTTGAAGAAATGCAAATTTGCACTAGTGTGGTAGCGGTGTGCGTGAAGTCGGTGCATGTGAAATTTGAAGTATTTTTATCTTCTCCAGTGTAATAAGTGGAATTATTTTGAATGTAAGTATTTCAACATATTTTTGTGTTTTTATTATAAATTTATGAAATACTTAAAGATTTTCTCATATTTTTGAAGAAATTTTGAAATACTATTTTTTGAGTATAAATCATAAAATAATCGAAGAAAAATGTAAATAATTATTACAGAATGTCCGAAGAACACCACTTACGTTATAATTTACGTAATTATAAGGTAGTGCAGGCATTAGATGTGGCAGTGGACGCTGGCGAGGAGGAAGAGGGTCCCTGTTCCAATGATAGTGGACGTTTAGAGCAGCAAACTTTGCGTCTAATTACTAGGCGACTCATTGCTAAGGTTTTAAGAGTAGATGAACCAGTTGTTAGAGGTTACACTGCCATTTGCGAGGAAAGTCGTGCACAATGTGCACTCTGTGAAACGGAAAGATCCGGGCGAACACGCATGAGGTGCAACAATTGCTTGCGCCGTCTTTGTGATGAACACAGATGCGGATTGTGAATTGAATGTACCGTACATATGGACTTTTTTAATTGTAATAATGTATTTTTATCGTAGTGTTGCGAAACTTTCATTTTATGTACATTTTATTATAAAATACAGTAATTTTATCCTGAAAACAAATGCTTCACTCATTTGTTGCATCTTAAAATATAACATATTTTCAACCTCTCCTAAAAAATCTTTAATTTCCTGTTATGCTATAGATATACTTTTTTTATTGAAGTGTATCATTTCAACTTTAATTTTTTTTAAATATATTAATTTCGGTCAAATAGAAACAAAATGGCAATTTTTTGAAAAAAAAACTATTTTGTAAACATCTTGTTTTGAATTTGACTTATTTTTATCCCTTAATTTGTTATTTTTTTAGTCAAAACTATTTTTATTAAATTCATTGGGAATTTCTACCCCAAAAGTACATATTATACATTAAATTTGGATTAGTTGCTTCTGAGATATTGATTTTCACAGATTACAAATCCCAAATCGCATTAGTGTGGTTACTACGTATGCTGAGTTGAGGTGTGGTTACTAAGGGTTAACAATATAATTAGTACATATATTTAACTGTTGAGACCAAGTCACGAAGAAATATAAAGTATCCAGAATGTCATCCTCGAATATTCCCTAAAGTGGCGGGTACCAGGAAACATCCACCCAGAAGAGAATAATGCAAAAATGGTTGTCTAAATGATATTCAACCACCATGAAAACAATTTGTAATTCTACTTTGAGATATTTTACGTTTTCAGATTCTTGTTGTCGATTTCCACACCTAGACAGGAGAATGAAGCGATAAAACATCCATACAGTTAAGAATTTTGAAGAAATGGTTATTAAAATCGTTTTTAACACCCACGAAAACCCTTTACAATGTTTTTCAGCAAATCGTCTGATTTTTAGCCACGCACCCCTCATTTCAACCCCTTATTCAGAGGTTCATGGTATCCTAACAGTTTTTTATTTAATCTGCATTACATTCACTACAATAAAAAAAATTTATATGGATATCATGATTCCCTTTGAGATTCAGCAAAGAGAAAAGCAAAAGGTTATCGATTTTTTAAACATGTTCAAAATCACTCATTACTTCAAAACCTACAATAAGCAATGTAGACATTCATACATATTTTCCTTTAATCCACGTAACATGAACTTTCTTTTTAAAAAAATGTGTTGCGTTATCTCTATTCTTTCTCGTTATATTAGATTTTAAACCAGAAAAATGCAATTTGACCTATAGAGCGTCGCACCGACAAGCCGATTAGTCACTGTTAGCACGCGAATTTCAATTTATATAAATATTGAGATTTAATATTTATGATAAATGAAGATTGGAAAATGCATCCAACGTAATGTCTTAATCCTTAATTAGAATTTTGGAGTAACAGATGGAAAAATAATGCAATTTTCATGCAAAAAACGTTATTAATTCTGACTTCAGAAAAAAATTTTCTTCAATTTAGTATTTTAAACGTTTCAAATGTTAATAAGAAACTAATAAGAAGTTTTAGTTTTAGAAAAAAAATTATTTTTAAGAGTATAAATATGATTTGATTATTTGCATAAGATATTATATATTTTATAATATTTATACAATAATTAATTTGCAATTGTAATTCAGGTCTTCTTCAAGTTTAAAAAAAAATTATGATAGAACATTTATCAATGCAGTAATTAATCCTTCTTAGTTCATTTTTGGTGATTTTAGTGGTTTTATTTTAAGTCACATTGTCGGAAATAAACAAAAATTTAATTTTAATACACGAGAGAAACGAGATTAATCATTAGGACAAATAAAAATTATTTATTGCTTTGCGACCAATCAGATGATTGGAGGAAATTTGCTGAAAAATGTCCTCAATGTGAAAAGTTCGACCTACGCAGGAACTTGCGAATAGAGATGGTACCTTACCCGTATGCTGTGAACCCAGACCTGAAACGAGACGTGGTCCAATGCTCTCACACTACTATGTCCGTGTGAATATAGTAGGAGAATATATAAATGACTGGGTTGCGCGCGCAATCCATTTCTCCTCTTCTGAATTTGAAAACTCGAAGGTGCACGATTTCCGGTCGGAACACTTCGGCGGTTCTATTCATGTCTCTATCTGCTTTGAAATAAAATGAAGAGATTGGGATTTTAATATTTCCAGATTTCGATGCTGGCGATTCTCATGATTTGAATACTTCGCGCGCCTCTTTA
>NC_046663.1:124034233-124043263 GCF_010883055.1 Belonocnema kinseyi
TAGTTATGTTATATTATAATAGTATTATTTATATCTTGATCCGCATTTGTAAGAGAGTAAAGAAATTAAAATAACTATTTTGTCAAAAAAGTCCTCTTTTCTATCAAAAGTTTAATTACTTTGTTAAAATTTTTATTTATTTTTTTATTTGAAGGTTCATCTCTTTCGTTCAAAATACATTTTTGAAACTGAAAATTAATCTATACCACTTTTGGTTAAAAAATCATGTATTTTGTTAAAACTTCTTGGGTGAAAAATTCGATTATTCACTTAAAGTTGAAGTACTTAGCAGAAAAATTAATTTTTTCTTATTAAGGATTCATAATTATAGTTGAAAATTCAACTGTTTGCCTTCAAATTAACATTTTGTTAAAAATGTTACTGTTTTGTAAAAAATGCATCTTTTGGGTGTTAAAAGTCATCAACTTGATAGAAAGTTAAACGATTTGGTCGACAATTAAAATTTTGGTTGAAAAATCATATTTTTGAATGAAAATTCAGCTTTTTTGTAGATAATACTCTTTTTGATTTTAAAATTAAATAATTTCGTTGAAAGTTCATGTTCTTTGTTGGAAATTGACCTTGTTTGGTAGAAATTTAATATTTTTGAAATTATTTCTTGAAAAAAAGATCCTACTCCATCTTCACTCCATTGGGAATCGAACCACAAAACTTCTGATTTCCGGTCAGGTGATTTTCCAATTAAGCTATTAGAGGAATCAAAATAAGAACTCTTAATTCAAGAACATAACGCTAATTTTTAGCTAGGTGATAATGGTACAAGTAATTATTTAAAAAATTTTTAATTTATCTGCTATATCATCAGAGATTGTACCTTACCGACAGTAGATCAACCCTCCAAACCATGAAGGCAGAAAATCTACACAATATCGATCAAGTTAAGAATCTTCAATGACAGAAAATGCTTAACGTCTTAATAAGACTAGATGGAAAATAATATTTTTAAATTAAAATTATTTCTTGAAATTATTTTTTTCAAAAAATAATTTAAATTTAAAAAAATTTTTAGAAAATTTAAAAAAAATTTTTAATAATTTAAATTTCTTAACAGACTAGGAGTTTATATGATAATAATTCAAGGATAATTTTCAAATTCAATATACAATTTTAAAGTATAAGTTTTTGTTAAAAAAAATTAAGAGAAAAATTTTCTCAGCAAGTATGCATCGCTGGAAACAAACTGTTTGAAAATCATTTTCGAAGCAATGTTTTTTGGCGCCTGATACTGGTTTTATTAAAAAAGGGTTAAGTGCATTTTTCACTTAATTTTTATGTACAGAAAGTTTTCTTTTGATTTTGATTGAAAAATTAAATACGTATATTTAATATCATATATACATACATGCATGCATACATACATACACACACATACATATATACGTATATATAGATATATAATAATAATTACATAATTTTCATACATTTCTTTTAATGTTTAACAAAGTTCTATTTGTTCACACAATTTTCATTTGCTCATGTAGTTTTTTTTCGATAACTATTAAATAGAAGACATATAATTAATTACGATTTCGAAAGTATTTTTGGAAAAATAATTATTTAAACAAATTATATCTGTTTAAACAATTAAAAAGTGTAAATTTTTTCTTTCTATATGCTATAAAGTCAGAAACATAATGCTATGTGTTCTATTTTATTGCAATTCTTTTAGTTACCGAAAAAAACTGCTTTAGCAAATAAATATTGTTTAAAGACAAAAAATTTATTAAACCATAAAATAAATGTGTCAAAATTATATAATTATTCATAATATAATTAATTATTCATTCATAATTCATAATTATTCATTCATTCATAATATAATTGAAAAATTTTTGAAAATAAACAATAATTAATTCTTCAAATAATTACGTAATGTTTTTAGACAAATTTACTACTCTAAACAATGACAAAATATTGCATTTCAATAGAAAAATAAGATCATTTTTTTAATTTCCGGGGAATAAATGATTGTTTAAATAATTTAAATTTGTTTAAACAATTGAAAATTGTTTTAAATTCATAGTAAATATTAAAATTGTATATTAATGATTATTTCTTTGAAGACGACGACGGGAATTGCTGAAAAATAACAATAAGCATATCTGCGACAACTTATTCTAATTTTAATCTTTTCATTGCAAGTAACATATCGTTGGGATCGCAAATAAACGTACATTTCGAATATAATATTTTCAAATTGCTGATAGAAAAATAAAAAGTTTTCTATTCATGTTTGGAAGAGATAATTTAGCACGAAAGTTAATTAAGAATTATTCAAGTTTTCAAGGCGACCTCAAAGTCAAATCAGAAACTTGTTCAAAAATTTCAAAATTGGAAAATTTCGAGTTAACATTTTTTTAAAATAAATAATTTTCAATATGAAGCAATTAAAATTTGAGAATTTGCAAACGAAAACTAAATTTAATGTTTCAATGTTTGTAAATGTTTTAATTCAGTATTGAATATGAAAATTCAGAGATCTAAAACTGTAACCATTCAAAAACTTCGAATTTTTATTTATTTTTATTTTGCATAATGCAATTTTTTACTTTTTAATTTCAAACAGTTCATTTAAAATAAGGGCCGCATTTTGGGGCGTGCAAGCCGTGCGGTTGCACAGAGCGCCATGGTTGAGGGGGAGGGAGCATGCGATTTTACTCTACTCTTCATGAGCAAATTAAGAGTTTGGGCATTTTTTGAAGAATAGGCCTAATTTGTTTACGGAATCAACAAAGAATATATTTCCAATCACATTTTCCTACGACAAATTCAGAACTTAACTTTTTTTTAGATTTTGAACCATTTGAATATTTTAAACAAATTAATTTTTATAAGTAAATGTATGCACTATATATTTAATAAGAATCAAAAAATAAATTAAAACTCTGTAATGGTAAAAACTTTCATTTTCATTAGTTTCAGTAAGTATCTATTTTTATAAATTTCTTAAAGTAATTTCATAATCTCCTCAGTTAAATATTTTCTGTAGTATATTTTCACTTACAATACTTTTCTCCATATATTTTACTGTGATTAATCAGTCGAACATATAACCAGTATTATTATCACTTATTGCAATATGATTTTTACATTCTCATCAGAGAAGGTATTAGATTTGTGTAAAATTTGACCCCCCCCCCCAGTTTTTGTCAAATGTCCACGTTTTGAGACTCCCTGAATCCGAAAAACAGGTTTTTACGAATGTGTCTTATCTGTTTGTATGTCTGTATGTCTGTATGTATGCCTGTCTGCCTGTCTGTTTGTCTGTCTGTCTGTCTATGAACACGATAACTTTTGAAAAATAATCTATTAGATTGCCCTTTGGTACACTCGTTTAGGGTCCTAAACTAAAGGCCAAGTTGGTTAGCCAGCCATTTTGGATGAAAATTCAAAAAGTGGGCACTTTTTGAATATTTTTAAGACCACTTTTTTAAAAATTCAAAAATTCTTTGTATGGTTATTCATAGTGTTTAAAAAATTTAACAATTTATCTTCATGATTTTTTTTGAAAAATCAAAAATGACTAGAGTTATAGCATTTTCGAAATCCCCCCCAAAAAAACTAAAATGAATAATTTAGGCCAAACAACGCATGATAAAAAAAAATCTGAAGAAGAAAAAGATTGCTTTTTGAAAGCCCTACAAGATTATGATAACAACTTTTTTAATTTGGTCAAAAAGTTGAAAATTCCAAATTTGATCATACAAAAAAATTTCGAAACCACATTTTTTCAAGATTAAAAAATTCTATGTACGGTTCTTCATAGTACTCAGAAACTCAAACAATTTATCCCCATGACTTTTTTCTATAAAAAGAAAATTATCAGAGTAAGAGCATTTTCAAAATCCAAAAAAACAAGCTGAAATGAACATTTTAAGCCAAACAACGCATGATATGAAAAAAAGCCAGGAGAAGAGAAACTTAGCTGTTTAAGAGCCCTACAGGACTACGATAACAACTTTTTTAATTTGGTCGAAAAGTTGAACATTTCAAATTTGATCGTACCAAAAATAATGAAAAATTCAAAAATTCCATTTTTTGGTCAAACTATGCAAAATACAAAAAAAGTGAAAAAGCTCAAATTGCACGCCCTGGAAATAATTACAAATTGATAATGAATCACTTTTCGATATAAGCTACGAAAAAAATGAGACAAAAATTGTTCATCGAAAAAAGAGCTATAATTTTTGATAGGACAGTTAGTTTTTGTTTTAGTCGTAAAAAATAACATTCTAAATAAAAATATTAAATTTGTTTGAAAAAACGACACAAGGTATGAACTTAAATTACCAAACAACAGTTGTTTGCCCAAAAAGATCCATAAATTTCTTATTAATCATTTTTCGATTGGACGAGTAGATCTTCTTTTAATTGTAAAACATGAGATAAAAAATGCAAAAATGAACTTTTTGGAAAAAGCACAGAAAAGACGAAAAAGGACATAGGCTCCTATATAATACCCTATATAGGTTCCTGTATTAGACCCTATGCAGGTGCGCAGTAGTTTTTATTTAATCGTAAAAAACAACATTAAAAATAAAAAATTATAAAAACAAGGAAATAAAAATTAGTATGATTCAATTTTTATGCATATTATTAATAGTAATGATATACATCTATTGAAATGATACATGTTTCAGAGCAGTTTAGAATACAATTTAAAGCAAAATAAGAAACAAATACAAAAATAATCATGATAAATACAATTTGCTTTTTATTTTGCAATTTTTTAATAAGTAATCCCAGGCAGAGTTACATAATAATGTACTATAATTTATATAAAAGTGTTGCGTGTAATGTAGAAAAGTTGACATGTTGGACAAAATCGAGTGCGAAGCACGAGATACGTGATGAGAATGTGTTCGTTAAAGCCAAAAGAGCTTTAAGAAAAGAGAGTTCAAAATCACAAAATTACAGTTGTCGGTCCGTTCGTCTTTGATTTTAAAAGGTCTGTGCCCGAATGCGGAAAAAATGCGGAACAAATGCAAAGACTAAGTGCGGAGTGTGATTGCCATCAGTCGCGTGCCGTAGGTGCGCTCAAACTCTCTTTTAACGAAAGAGAATTCATAATTACAAAATTACAGTGGTGGATGTTTTGAGTCTTAATTTTAAAATGTTCACGCAAGAATGTTCGAAAATATAAATACCGAGCGCGTAGCGCGAGGTAAATACATAATCGAGCGCGAAGCGCGAGAACCAACAGTTGTGCGCCCTAGGGGATGAGAATGTGCCGGCGTAGCGGGTAGATTTTTTATGTATAAATCCACGCTGGAACAGAGGTCTCTCAACTTCACATTCTATGCGCATTTGAAATTTTTTCTTTTACTAAGGCGGGCCTAAAATCAGTGCATTAATTTTAGTACAATTAAATTACACTGCGGCTATATACGAGATTATTGGTAGTACTCGCATTTGCCTAAACATTTGATAAAAATGTTTAGTGTTGTACAATCATTTATTCTGTATCATGTGAGGGTAACCACGCGAATCCGTGTGCAAATAGAAGTTATTAAATTAAAAATGATTATCGTGGTATTTTATTGAACTTTATTTCCAAATAAAATAATTGCAAGCAAAGTAGTGATTCGCGCGCGAAGCGCGCGTATGAGCTTTTATTTTGGTTGAAAATTCGTCTTTTTGGTAGATAGTCCTCTCCTTGATTGACAATTAATCTTTTTAGTTAAAAATTCAAATGCTATTTCCTTGAAAATTCATGTATTTTGTAAACAATTCGCCTTGTTGGTCGATAGAATGATTTATTTAACTGAAAATTCAACTGAACGCAGTTGATAATAAAAAATAAAAAATTTGACTATTTGGTTGAAAATGACTTTTTTAACTGAAAATGCAACTATTTCATTTTTGGTTTAAAATTTATATTTTTCATTTGGAATGCAACTATTTGTATAAAAATTGTCCTTTCTGAGTTGAATATTCCTGTATTTTGTTGAAAATTCGTCTTCTTTGTACTCTCTAAATCTGAATCAGTATATGTCTAATTCAAATCAGCGTATATACACTGCTAAAACAATGAAATGTAGCTGCTGATCAGTGAAATTTCACTGAACAACAACTAAATTTCGCTGCTTTTGCAGCGAATATACGCTTCTAGTCCCTTATTTTATTATTTCTGTAAGCAATAAATTATGTATAGTAATAGGGGGGGGGGGGTTGTACGGGTCGTCACAGATTTGAGGGGGGCCTTGGGTAGAACCGGTAATCTGTTACGTAATTTAAGTATGGTTCTGCAATATAAGAAACGCAGTTTTTTCTTTTTCTCATATTCTCTTAATAGTTTCTTCTTATACAAGGAAAGGATCCTATCAGTTGTAGGTGGACCAAACGATTTTGGAGGCCGATAGAATTTTCTTCAAGGATCGAAATATTTTAGTATTATACCATTCACAATTAAGCCATTATTTGCCTTTCGTGGTGTAGGCGTGACTCACTGAGCGTGGAAGCGAGTAATGTGAGGAAAGGGGTGTAGATCTTTAAGACTTAAGATTGATCTAGAATAATTCTCGATTTTTACATTCTCGTCAGAGAAGGTATTAGATTTATGTAAAATTAGTTCTCCCAGTTATATGTTGATTAAAAAATTTCCATCCATTTATATTGAATTTATCGGAAAGTTTTTCCTTTGAACAGAATAACTTCTGTAAATCATAATAAACGTGTTAAGAAAATTCGATAAGAACAGAACTAAATATTGAAGTTCACCCCCATCATGGAATACTCATCCCGAGTAATCTACCGAGAGTGCTAAACTCCTAGAGACCTAGACTCCTAGAGACTTCCCGCCTATATTTCTACTTTTTACAACCTCAGGCCTGACTGTTTCAAAGGATAGTTTCCCGAACGATGAATGGGCTAGCTGCATTACAGATTAGAATCCCAAATATTTTCTACGCCACAGGCGTAAACTTGTTAAATTCTTACAAGGGGTCGTCCCACCGTGCTCCAGATGCGCTAGCGACTATTTACTTGCAAAATACCGATGTGTTTTACGCCATTGGCATATTACAAATTTAGGATGGTTAATATATCGTAATGAAGCTTTACATTCTTAATGTAATAATTACCTTATGATTATATTAAAAATGGTTAGAGATCTAGCACGTCAAAGTATGTCCATTCAAAAATGTGCACTAATTTATTTAAGTGCAATTGATTTTGACTTAAATTGACATTATTAAAAGCTGACATTATTAAAACCTAAAATGACATTATTAAAAGAATGGTTAAATGCCATAGAAATCGGAACAATTTCACAGTTTTCGCAAAGACTTCGCATAGATTTAAAAGATTTTATAAAGTATTCCATTATTCGACAATTAACATTTCAAAGATTTCTGGTCGATTTAAAAGACTGCATAAAGACTTCAATTATTTTAAAAATATTTCATGAAGGTTTTATTAATTTAACAGATATCACCAAATATTTCAAAAGTATTTCAAATAATTTGCAAAGACTTTTAAACAATGCACAGAAATTTCAATGATTTCCCAAAGTTTTCAAAGATTTCGCCGAGATTTCAGACAGATTTGAAAGATTCCAGATACCTTTCAAATATTTCACAATGATTTTTAGAGAATTTACCAGTATTTCATAAAGAATTAAATGATCTTCCAAAGAGTTCAAATATTTCAGAAAGATTTCAGATAGATTTCAAAGATTGAACCAAAGATTTCAATAATTGCCTAATGATTTTGTAAAGATTTTGAGAGAATTCACTAAGATTTTAGAAAGATTGCACAAAATTTTCAATGATTTCCCAATGACTTTAGAGATTTCACAAAGCTTACAAATATTTCGCAAAGATTTAAAATAGATTTCAAAGATTGAACAAATAATTCCAATGACATTCTAATGGTTTTACAAAGATTTCAAACATTTCGGAAAGATTTAGGATATGTTTAGAAGATTTCACAGATATTTCCATTATTTTACAAAGGCTTCTATTATTTCACAAAGTTTTCAGAATTCTCAAAGATTTTAAACATTTTGAATAGATTTAAAAAACTTATTTCGCGAAAATTTCACGAAGAATTTACAAAGGTTGCATAATATCTCAAAAATCTTACGAAGACTTTACAAAAATTTCAAATATTTCGCAAAGGTTTCGGATAAATATAAAAGAATTCGGAAAGGCTTCTATTATTCCACATAGATTCCAGATAGATTTTAAAGATTAAACAAAGCCGATTTCTGTTTCGATTTCTATGGGAGGCATTGGCCCCTGTGCCCCCTTGGCAAGGCTCCACCGCCTCTGATGGGCATAGGAATAGGAGGGGACTAGCCACATTCTACCTAACTTGAGCCCGGGGATTGATCATAAGTAACAAGGGGGAGTGGACCATGTTGGTTTGAAAAAGTAATAGAGGTTTATCAATCCAAGATATAGGTAGAATAGCCCGCTCGTTATTTAGATCCGGCAACGACATGCCTATTCTGCCGTGATTTGGAAGAACACCGTTAACTGCAAATCGGATAAAGTCACCTGAAGCAATTAACGGTAGGTGGCTCAGGGGCCTTATCCAAAATGCAGTTAACGGTGTTCTTCCAAATCAAGAAAGTATTTCTCTCCTATTTGTATGTACATATCAAATACAAAGAGTTTAAATTTTTTACGATATTGACAAAGTTCTAATTGAATTTGCTTGAAATTTAAGAAAAATACATGTACCAAACGATTTTTGTATCAGAATCTCTGAAAAACAAATAACCAACTTCAATTTTTTAAATTCTACTAATTGAGAGTGATCAAAATTGAATAATGTAATTGAAAAATAATGTTTCATTCGAAGCGATTACAATTTTACAATTAAAAATTTCACAAAGTTAAAGCTTTATTATTTAATGCAATATTAGTAATTGATTTCCAAAATAAGATAATCGAAAGCATTGATAGGGCAACATGGGAGGACCGTATAAGAAACAAAGATTTAGAGGGCGCCTGGACAATGTTACGGGATATCCTTGTTAGATGCACAATCGAAGTATGTGGT
>NC_046663.1:124043363-124044921 GCF_010883055.1 Belonocnema kinseyi
CGCTGGAAGCGGGTGCAATTTTTCAGATTAGCACCCGCTCCCGGCGAAATCCTGCGGTTGTCCTTATGAAAAATTTTTAATTATATATATATATATATATATTAATTAGAATTGTAGACTAACATTCTACTTCTTTCGGTTCAGCTGAAAGAAAATCTGAATTAGTAGTTACCATTTTTATTTTTTATCAAAAGTTCAATAATAATTGATATAACTATTATTTTTCGTGGAACTGTTCCGCGGCCCTTGAGCCGCCTCCTGTTAATTGGTTCAGGTGACTTTATCCGATTTGCAGTTACCGATTTTCTTCCAAATCACGGCAGAATAAGCATGTCGTTCCTCGATCTAAATAACGAGCGGGCTGTTCTACCTAGATCTTGAATTGCTAAACCTCGATTGCTTTTGCACACCAACATGGTCCACCCCCCCCCCTTGTATCTTATTATTAATCCGCGCGCCCAAGTTATGTAGAATGAGGATAGTCCCCTCCTATTTCAATGTCCATCAGAGGCGGTGGAGCCTTGCCAAGGGGACACAGGGGCCAATGCCTCCCATAGAAATCGACCAGGTAGGGCCAAAGTCTTGATTTGCCTACTCGTAAATAAAATGCTTAAACCAAAGATAATAATATCTTTGCTTAAACTCATCCGATCGTAGGATATAGAAACCTTTCAATTCTTTCCTGCTTTGTTTAATCTTTGAAAATTATCTGGAATCTATGTGGAATAATAGAAGCCTTTCTGAATTCGTTTATATTTATCCGAAACCTTTGCGAAATATTTGAAATTTTTTTAATTCTTCATAAAATCTTTGACATATTATTGCAACCTTTGTAAATTCTTTGTGAAATTTTCGCGAAATAACTTTTTTAAATCTATTCAAAATGTTTAGAATTTTTGAGAATTTTGAAAACTTTGTGAAATAATAGAAGTCTTTGTAAAATAATGGAAATATCTGTGAAATCTTCTAAAAACATCCTAAATCTTTCCGAAATGTTTGAAATCTTTGTAAAATCATTAGGACGCCATTGGAATTATTTGTTCAATCTTTGAAATCTATTTTAAATCTTCGCGAAATATTTGTAAGCTTTGTGAAATCTTGAAAGTCATTGGGAAATCATTGAAAATTTTGTGAAATTTTTCTAAAATCTTAGTGAATTCTCTCAAAATCTTTTCAAAATCATTAGGCAATTATTGAAATCTTTGGTTCAATCTTTGAAATCTATCTGAAATCTTTCTGAAATATTTGAACTCTTTGGGAAATAATTTCATTCTTTCTGAAATGCTGGTAAATTCTCTAAAAATCATTGTGAAATATTTGAAAGATATCTGAAATCTTTCAAATCTATCTGAAATCTCGGCGAAATCTTTGAAATCTTTGAAAACTTTTGGAAATCATTGACATTTTTGTGAATTGTTTAAAATTCATCGCAAATTATTTGAAATAATTTTGAAACATTCGGTGATATTTGTTAAATTAATAAAACCTTCATGAAATCTTTTTAAAATGATTGAAGTCTTTATGCAGTCTTTTAAATCGACCCGAAATCTTTGAAATC
>NC_046663.1:124045021-124046204 GCF_010883055.1 Belonocnema kinseyi
CCATGAGCCCACTCCTCTTTTGCCTTACATTATTGCCACTATCTCTAGCACTGCGCCATTCCGACGGGTACTTGTGCGGCAAACCTGCAAATCGAAAGTACAGGGTCACTCATGTATTTTACATGGACGATCTTAAGATCTATGCTGAAAATAGAGAGCATCTGCATCTAGCTCTGGGGATTGTCGAACGATATACTAAGGAAATTGGAATGGAATTTGGCTTAGACAAATGCGCTAAGGTTTATTTGAAGCGAGGAAAACTTAATGGCATCCCTGAAGATCCTGAGCTCGTTGATAGAAGCGCCATACGACATCTTTGCGCTGGAGAGACTTATACATACTTGGGCGTGCCACAGAGCCGCATTCAGGATGTGACATCTGTAAAGGATACTCTCCGAAGCAGATACAAACGTCTCATCCGACAGATTTGGTCTTCCGAACTGTCGGCGAGGAACAAAGTATCTGCAACGAACATGCTTGCCGTCCCGGTACTACTATATTCATTTGGAGTACTTCCATGGTCGAAGAACGAGCTCAGATCTCTTGATATCGGGACAAGAAAGGTTATGCACATGAACAAAAGCATGCATCTTAAGCCTTCCGTTCCGCGACTGTACATCTCACGCTGTCAAGGGGGTCGCGGAATATTGAGTCTTGAATGTATTCACAACAGGATTATTCTGGGTACAGCAAATAGAGTTGCAAATGGAAGAGACCCTCTTCTTAAAATGGTCAGGAATCACGAAGAAGTGGGCAAAGGAGCATTTCTATACAAAGCAGCGGAGGAGGCTGCTGAAACACTCGTACTTGACTTCAGTATTAGGGGTGAGAAAAATGCATCAAATCTAAACTACCTCGAGTACTCACTCCTGAAAGCCCGGATTAAGAAAGCACAAGAGAAAAACTTGCGTGAACAGCTCCTCGATAAGAGGATGCACGGTATCTTCAACAGAAATGTGAAGGATCAGTCAATGTCTTGTGAGCTAACGTTTGCTTTCCTCAAATCGCCCGGATTGAAGTCTGGTACAGAGGGTTTCTTTTTTGCATGCCAAGACGGTGTCATTTCCACCTTAACATACCTTCGCCACATTTTGAGCCAAGACATTCCCGATGATAGCTGCAGGGCGTGCCATGCAAACCCCGAGCATTTAGCTCACATACTATCTAGTTGTCCAACACACGC
>NC_046663.1:124046304-124053364 GCF_010883055.1 Belonocnema kinseyi
CTAGATCATTAACCATTTTTAATAAAATCATATGGTAATTATTACATTAAGAATGTAAAGCTTCATTAAGAAATTGGCATTAGCTACTTTTAGATGAAATAGTAACTATTTGTACTATAAAAAATAATTAAGAGAGTCTCGTTGCCAGTTTCTAATAAATAATCTCAGAGATTTGTAATAGAGCGGAATAATTTTCATGACATCCTTTCAAACAGTCAGTCCTGAGGTTGTAAAAAGTAGAAATATAGTTCAATATTTATTTCTGTTCTTATCAAATTTTCTTAACACGTTTATTATGATTTACAGAAGTTGTTCTTTTCAAAGGAAGGACTTTCCGATAAATTCAATATAAATGAATTGAAATTTTTTAATCAACATACAATTGTTTAGAATTTACCAGTTAGTATTCTCATTATTAAAATTTGAATTCATCCAACAATGTACTTATAATATTTTTTAAATATTAATGAAATGTAAAAAATGCATTTTTAAGGTATTTCGCGGTGAAGGCAGAATGAAATTCTTCTATCTAAATTTGATCCGAATTTTCTACAGAATTTCATTTATCACGTTTTTTACTGCAAGGTTTAAATAATGTAACATTAATGTGCATACTGAAATTAAGAAAATTTCAAGATCTGGCATACAAAATTGTATTTATTCAAGCGAGACGTGAACGCAACAGTATTTTAAATTATATTTGACATGCGCAAAAGAAACTTAATTGTTAATTCGGAGTCAATCACAATCGTAAAAATCTGTTTTTCGGTTTCAGGGGGTCTAAAAACGTGGAAAATTTAAAAAAACTGGGGGAACCAATTTTACATAAATCTAATACCTTCTCTGACAAAAATGTAAAAATCGAGAATTATTCTAGATCAATCTTAACTCTTAAAGATCAACACCTCTTTCCTCACATTACTCCCTTCCACGCTCAGTGAGTCACGGCTACACCACGAAAGGCAAATAATGGCTTAATTGCGAATAGTATAATACTAAAATATTTCGATCCTTGAAGAAAATTCTTTCGGTTTAAAAAATCATTTGGTCCACCTACAACTGATAGGATCCTTTCCTTCTATAAGCAGAAACTATTAGAGAATATGAGAAAAAGAAAAACTGTGAACCGCACAACCCCCCCCCCCCCCTCTTATTATACATAATTTATGGTTTACAGAAATAATAAAATAAGGTTTCAGACTTAGAGAGTACAAAGAAGGCGAATTTTCAACAAAATACAGGAATGTTCAACTCAGAAAGAACAATTTTTATACAAATAGTTTCATTTCAAATGAAAAATATAAATTTTAAACCAAAAATGAAATAGTTGCATTTTCAGTTAAAGAAATCATTTTCAACAAAATACTCAAATTTTTAATCAGCGGGATGAATTTTTAACTGAATTGAAGAAATATTCAACTGGATTCGTTAATTTTTTTTAAACATTCAACAAAATAGCTTCATTATCAGCTGCGTTTAGTTGAATTTTCAGTTAAATAAATTAGTCTATCGACAAATTAGGCCTATTCTTCCAAAAATGACCAAACTCTTAATTTGCTCATGAAAGTAGTTTAAATAATAATTCTTGAAAATGCAATTATTATAATTAATCGGAAAGACGTTCTTAAGTAAATTTGTAAACAGAACTGACCCTATTCGTTTGAAAAATAGCAAAATTCTGAATTTGTTATGAAAGTTCTTTAAATAATTAACCATTCTTGTAGATTTAACAAATACCTTAGGAAAGAGTCATAGCAAAGAAAATCTTAGTTCAGATCTTTGAATGGATAAGTGAAGAAGCTATTACGGATCTTAAGGCGAAACGGTAGGTTTGACTGAGCACGGCAATGACTGCAGTGACATCTATAAGAAAATCAGAAATACAGTCAAGTGCCCCCTGGCAAGTATGAAGACAACCTCATACCCGAAAATTGGTAGGATTCGGTTGGTAAAATTTTTGACCTGTTAGAAAGAGAAACTTAGCAACGAGAGAGACAGACAATATTCAACCATTTTTATCAAACCATGTTTCTCGGCTTACCTTCTCAGCTGAAGGGAAATATAGCAAATTGACAAATATCTCGTCTACACAATATGCGCGTGAAGTATCAAATAATGTATTCGCATCCAATAAGAAAAAAAATTAAATTAATAAAATTGTGTTTATAAATTTTCTATGCGCCCACAAAATCTGATTTTATGAACAAAACACGTTTTATTGGTAATTTTGCAATTTATCACGGTGAACAATCGTAAAGCTAAAATCTAAAATATTTGAAAGTTTCATATTCTTCCAAGTCGACAATTTAATTAAATTTTGTTCAATTTAATAATGTGTTGCTGTTCATATAATTGAAGTCAGAGCAATTTCGTATGTAATGGTCTTCTTACATTCTCATCCTAATGAGAAGGTATTGGTTTTATGTAAAATTTCACTTTGTCGGTTTTCATCAAATCTCCACGTTTTGAGACCCACTGAGTCAGAAAAAACGATTTTTACGAAGGTGTTTGTCTGTCTGTAGTCTGTATTCTATAGGCACGATAACTTTCAAAAAATTTATCAGATTGGATTCTGCTTTGGCACACTGTTGTAAGATCTAAAAAGAAAGAACAATTTCATAACCCAGCTATTTTGGATAAAAATTCAAAATGTGAGCACGTTTTCAAAATGCTTGAAACCACATTTTTCAAGATTTCAAAATTCTATGAACGGTTATTCATAGCACTCAGAAACTCAAACAATTTATCCTAATGACTTTTTTCTATAAAAAGGAAATTATCAGAGTTAGAGCATTTTCAAAATCCAAAAAAAAAGAACGAAAATTGCACATTTCAAGCCAAACAACGCATGCTATGAAAAAAAGTCAAGAAAAGAAAAACGTTGATTTTTGAAAGCCCTACAAGGTTATCATAACAACTTTTTTAATTTAATCGAAAAGTTGAAAATTCAAAATTTGATCGTATCAAACCTTTTTGAAACCAAATATTTTCAAAATTTCAAAATTCCATGTACGGTTATTCATAATACTTAGAAACTCAAACAATGTATCTCTATGACTTTTTTCTGTAAAAAGAAAATTATCAGAGAGCATTTTCAAAATCCAAAAAACAAACTAAAATGAACATTTTAAGCCAAACAACGCATCATATAAAAAAAAGTCAAGAGAAGAAAAACTTTGATTTTTGAAAGCCCTACAAGATGATCATAAGAACTTTTTTAATTTGGTAAAAAAGTTGAAAATTCAAAATTTGACTACCAAAAATTTTTGAAACCACATTTTTGGAACCAAATTTTTGAAACCACATTTTTTTGAAACCACAGACCGAGCTCGGAGTGCGATTGCCGTCAGTCGCGTGCCGTAGGTCATCTCAAACCCTCGAGCTAAGTTCTTTTATCAAAAGAGAATTCACAATCACAAAATTACAGTGGTGGATGTTTTGAGTCTTAATTTTAAAAGGTTTGCGTAAGAACGTGCGGAAATATAAAGACCGAGCGCGTAGCGCGAGGTAAATATATAATCGAGCGCGAAGCGCGGGCTAAATACATCATCGAGCGCGAAGCGTGAGAACCAACTGCTGCACAATGGCGCGAGATAAAAAAATGAGGTTCAACATAAATTTGTTAAGGAAATTTCTCAGTAATTGTGGTCCAAATTAATTTCAAGATTTTAAATTAAATAAGCAGCAATTTCAATTCCTAATATTTCGGGTAAAAATATTTTACGCTTTCAACTAAAGATATGAATTTTTTACCCAATACTGGAACCTAGCCAACTGTAAAATAAGAATTTACAATGGAAAAATTCATTGACAGCCAAGTAGCTGAATTTATACCAAAACAGGATTATTTTTCACAGAATTCTTAAATTTTCGAGCCAAAAATATAAGATTTCTTCAGGACACATGAATTTGCAAATTACAAGTGTTAAGACAAATTAAAAAAACAACAGAAAAGTAGGTAGATTTTGCAGAAAATAGTTATATTTTTAACTGAAAAATACAAATTGTCAACAAAAAGTTGAATAGTTAAATTTCCAGTAAAAAAAATATTCGTAAAGAATATCAAAATTAAGTTGACATCAAAGAGTTATATGTTTTTTCTAACCAACGTCAAATCTTTAAATAAAATAATCAATCTCCAATCAGGAGGATTAATTTTTCACAAAAAAATGAAGTTTCAACCAAAGAAGATCCAGTTTCAGCGGGAAATGGAATATTTACATTTTAAATAAAAAAAAAACTGTATTTGCAAACAAACAACAAATTTTTAAAAATGTTGTTGAATCATTAATCAAAGTGACTTAATTTCCAAGAAACAGGTATATTTTCAAAAAAAAAAAAAAGATTGTATTTTTACAAATGAGGATAATTTCTAAAGAACAAAGTTTTATACTGAAAAAAAGAACCAGATTGATGAATTTTCAAGTTGAGACAACCAATTTTCTGTAAAGCAGTTACATTTTCAAAGTGGAAAGTAAGAATTTTAATCTAAGAATTGAAATCTGCCAGATTTGTTTATTGCTCCAATCATGCCCTCACACTATTCGGGCAGTCGTCATTTCCACCACGGTTACCTGCGTACCCTTCCCCTTCCAGTGTGCAGCGACACTACCCCTCACTGGATTCGAAGTTGCTCCAGGCCCACGATGCTACGTTCCCTTTAGAGATAATCCCTTTGTCTTCCGACTTATATTTATTCCTATTTAAAAAATATCAGTATGTCCAAGAAAACCATTTAAATATACATAATTAGATTATTTTCAATCTAATAACGTATAAATATGATATATGCACATTTTATGGACGATAAATTAAACAATTTTCCACTTTTGGTCAATTATACATACAATACAATTATAAATAATGAATAAATAAAAATAATAAATACAATTTTCCACTTTTCAAGTTATCGTGGATTAATAATTGATTCAAGTTAACAAAAGTAAGTGTTTGAACAAGTTATTATTATTATTATTATTTATAGAAATATTCTCTTACAGTGATTCTCGTACGTTGCAGTTTTTTCTAAAAATTTTCACTTTTGATCCACTTTTAAATTGTAGTGAGATAATAATTAATTTAAGTTAACAAACGTAAGTTTCGGCCCACAATGGTGAGCCTTATCAGTGAGTTTTAATCAATTGTGTCTTACAATTGTTTTACAATTTTTACAATTGGAAGTGTTATTCTTTGGTTATTATCTCAGTTTCTAAATTCTATACATTATTTAACTTAACATTTATATTTAATTTCATTTTATTAATAACTATTGATAAATCAATCAGTATTATTAAAACAATGTATTTTAACGAAATACAATATTGATCAGAAAAATTAAAATGTAGCACAATTTTTTAACAAATTTTTTTAAAGTTATCAGAAAACATTGCAGTCCCTTTAAAAATGAACCTGTAGTAAAAAAATGAAATTATACAAAACTTTGTAGTTGAATAATTATTTAAGTATTCTTTAAAAATGTTCTTTCCTTATCGAAAAATAGTTTATTTTTAAAGGCGAACAATTATTGTTACTTTTACAAAAATAATTCTCATGGATTAAAAGCAAAATCATATAATTATATAACTACAATGCTCTTTTTTACAAATTTATTTTTTACTTCAGTGTGATTTTGGAAATGCTTTCTTTCATAGAAATAATTTGAAAACAAGAAACTCAGTACATTTCAATTTAAAAATTGAAATTATGAACATTTTGAAAAATTTTAATTTAAATATTTTAAGACACACAAAACTTTGTTAAAGGAAAATTTGTGTAGAAGAAATCGAGGAAACATTTTTTTAAGTACAATGTTCCTCGCCAATCTGTATTTCCACTACTGTGAAAAAAATTGGCATCAACTTTTCGTTGATGTAAGGAAAAGAAAACTTTTAAAAAAAATTTGAATAATTATCTAGCTACAAAGTTTTTTTGTATTCTTACTACAGAGCGGCTTTCAAGAAAAAATTTGACTTTCACAGATATAATTCCTCATCACACCAGAAAAATTCATTAAATAACACTATTTCTCTTATACATAAAAAGCTGTGTTTAAGGGTTTCAATACAAAAAATTGGATTTAATATACATCGCTAAAAAATAATTTAAAAAGAGTTCTTTGACTGCAGTTTGTCTGAAAACTTAAAAAAATTTGTTTATAAATTTTGTTACAAGATTTCCCTACTACATTTTAATTGTTTTTTCATTAGTTGTTATTCGTTAAGAGATTTTTTTAAAGCATAGTACTTTCAATTGTGACAGAGAATACCTGCAAGAAATTATGTACTTTTCACAGATTTAAGAAAACTCACTGATAAGAATCGCCATTATGTGCCAAAACGTTTGAAACAAGTCAATTGTTTTCGATTCGCTTGACTCTAAACTTTCAAGACAACAATGTACATCAACAATTTCTACAAAACTAAGTTTTGAGGATCAATAACATCACCCAGCGATTATCAAGTTATCATTATTTTTAATAATATTCTCTTTTAATAATTTTCGAAAAATGCGGTTTTTTTCTTAAATTTTCAACAGCTCTACCAACGATAAAAACAATAGAAAATTGATTGATTAACTCAATGGCAAGGAAATGGGTAATTGAAAGACAAATGCTTTATTTTTATGGGGGACATCACATCCAGGGCCTGAAGCAACTTAGTATCCAGTGAGGGGTAGTGTCGTTGCGCAGTGGAAGGGGGAGGTTAGGCAGGTAGCCGTGGAGGAAAAGATGATCGCCCCACTATTCAGCATGGCGAAATCCAACAAGGAGTTTACGTAGGACAATGGTCAATTCCGCTCTGGCTTACCTTTAAACCTTGACCATGGCTTCGCCTCACTCAGCCGAACTGCTGTTGTCGATCCGATCGGGTCAGCGGGGGTCCTTTGCATGTAAGATAGACTAAGATGCGTAATTTAAAACTTTTTTTAATTCAGTACTTTCTACTTTGTCATTATAATATTTGAAATCAGCGAAAATAAGCGATTCGAATGAGATGTTATTTGACTTACAAATTAGCAAATCAAATAATAAACTTTTTTTATTTTTCAAACAACCGCATTT
>NC_046663.1:124053374-124054496 GCF_010883055.1 Belonocnema kinseyi
AAGTATGAATATTAAATAGCGTCATTCCTAGCTTCAGTTGAAATAGCCTCATCTTGGGATCAATCTCAAAAGTTTCATTATTAAATCTAATTACAGACATTTATAAAACGAAAATTAATTATTCTTACTTTCGAAAATAATATTTACAATTGAGACCGTCTAGACGGTTTACACTTATTTTTAATGAAATAAAAGCGAATTTCGAGCATAATAGGAAGAAAATGGATTTTTAACAAAAAACAATTTTTAAACCAAACAGTTCAATGTTTACTCGAAAATTTAAATCGTCTACCAACAAGATTTATTTTTTACAAGATGCATACGTTTATTTTGATATTTAAAAATCAGTAATTGTCAACTGCAGAAATAAATTTTCAACGAAACATGCTATAGTTCTATTTTATGTTAAAAAAAAATAATTCTCAACCAGAAAGCAAAACCTAATTTTCATGAAAACCTAAACAAATGTTTACTCATTTCTTAATTTGAAAAAAAATCGAGTAAATTTAAGATATACATAGGAGTTTTGAAAATATTCCAAGATTATTTTCTTTATCGAGTGAAAATCTTGCTTTGTCAAAAATCCAGCTGTTTCCTAAAGTTCATAGAGACACTCTCGAGATGGAAACCATGAGAATCCTTTAAAATCGGCTTTTTTGTGATAAAATACTATTTTTTAATAAACTGTCATAGATAAATTCGTAAAGCAGTAAAAAGAATGTACGATGTTTTTCAATGAGCTTTCTAATGAAATTAGGAATGACACTCTTAACACTCCTAGACTGGGAGTGCAAAATTATTTAAGGATAATTTTTAGAAATGCGCTACTTTAAAAAATACAGTAAATTTACGGAACCCAGAATTTCTGAAGTTACAATTGGCGAGAAAACGATTAGTATTTGCCTCTAATGCTTTACAACTCGGCCAAATAACAATGCTAGCGCAGTAGAATAAAATATTCAAAGGATTTTTGGGTACATTTAAGAATAGTTAAGTTTAGAACATTATTTCTTATACAAGGGGCAATGGGCAAAATTTGAAAAAATTCATGAGTATGAAGAAAACTGTTTTGAACCAGTTACAGTTGAGGAATTTGAGGAATAATAGAAATTGTTGCTTAAA
>NC_046663.1:124054596-124056607 GCF_010883055.1 Belonocnema kinseyi
CCCCCCCCCCCCCGCTTTCTGACACTTGTTTTTCAACAAGAACAAAAATGTCTAAAAATATCGCGATTTTCAGAAAAAAATATATTATAACACACTTCCATGTTTTTGAAAATAATTACAAAGCCTATCCGTTACAGCTTGCGGCTTTAATCGCTTAAATATCTTTATTCGAAATAAAGATAATATAGTTGTAAGTTTTTGTGCTTTTAAGCAGGAATTTCTATTATTCTTCAAATTCCTCAACTGCGATTGGTTCACAACAGGTTTCTTCATTTTCATGAATTTTTTGAATTTTTTCCATCGCCCCTTGTTTAAAAAATAATGCTCGAAAACTTGACTGTTCTTAAATGTATCCGAAAATACTTTCTTTTTTTTTTTAATATTAGTCTGCAATGCACACATTTTTTTGCATTGAAATCTTCAAGCCCATTTACGTCGAACACTTTCAGCTTTCATGTGACTATTTTTCTATTGTGCCACCTTTTTTTTAGTGAGTTTTTAAGCTTCAAAGGCAGATGCCTATCATTTTCTCACCGATAGTACGTAAGTAAATTTCATATAAGCTTGAAAATTTATTATTTGATTTTCAAAATTGTAAGTAAAATAGTATATCATTGGAATCGCTTTAATTTGCAGATTTTGGATATTCTAACTATAAATTACGAAGTGGTGAATGAAGAAAGTTATATATTGCGCATTTTAGTCCTTCATACGTACAAAGGACATACGGACCACAGCCCTCCTGAAGACAATCGACGGCAGTTCGGCTTAATGAGGCGAAGCCATGATCGTGGTTCAATCTCATTTATATGAATTTTAGGCATTTCAACTAGAATATATATTATTCCTATCACTATATTATTATTAAATACTATCCCCATAGCTCTGTTTTTTGTAGACTTCTCAAAGAACCGCATGCGTGAAAAATGGGGTTTTCGCGTATTTAGGGCTTTTCAAATATAAATTGCTAAAATTGACAACATATAATCCATTTTTTACTGAGTGAGGTAATAATAAATAAAAGTTAAGAAACATGGTAGTTTAAACATATTTATATTGTTTACACCATCTTTTGATGTTTAATAACCTTAATAAATTTCGAAATAATCAACACTTTTCAATATTATTAGGAGAATTTTGTAGCTTTTTTTCCACTGTCTTACAGCAGCCTATGAGTAGAATTCTTGAAAATTTTCTTATGAAATTGCAAGAGCTTGAAGTTGTAACAAAAAAGCTAGAAACTTTTGAAAAAATCTTATCTGCAATTCTGAACAAAACATACACAACTTTATGCATTTTTAAACTTACATAGAAATGTCATGATTATATGTTTCATCTATTCTGCAAAAATATTTTGTTACGGACAAACAGTGTTTTAACCGTAATAAGGTGGTAATTCTATTTTCGTAATTTTGGGCTCACAACTACGCAGCCATTCATACCGAGTATTCTTACTACAGAAGTAGACCATAAAAGGAGGAAAATTTCCAAAATTTATTAGGTTCAACCCGGTATACGGACTATAGGCAAAGATATATACGGTTCTTACTTCATTCCAGAAGAATGCTTTCTAGGCTTTCCCCGCAAGTAATTGAGGGGTTCAAACTTAAAAGGCCTTGCATAAATATGGGTCATATATCTCTCAAACTTAAGACTATGTTGTAGAACCGATTGGAGTTTAATATTTAGGAATTTGCAATCGTGTATGTTACATTAAAATATTTAGTACTTATATTACTGTTTTCTTCTATTTTATTTGAATAACTGTACACTTTAAGGTGGTATTTTGTGTGTATATATTAGTTACATTTTCTAAAATATGCGATTCTATTTTCAAGGCAAAAGAGCCATCAATCATTAAAATCATACAATTAAAAATAATGTTGTAAAAATCTCTGAATAAAAAGTTTGTAAAATTTTGAAATGTTCAAGCATTTTTATCAAATTAATCTTTTGCCTGACAAACAACGCCACTGATAATAAACAATGAAGTTCTTGAAAGTATTTTTTT
>NC_046663.1:124056707-124061751 GCF_010883055.1 Belonocnema kinseyi
GTTATCGCCTACAATCGAAACAAATGTAAATTATTATTACTGCATCATAAACTCCATTTAATATTAACAATCGCGCACATTTTAAGTGGTAAAAAGCGTTTACTTGTCCAAAGTAAATCTCAACTGTCACTGCTTCCGACTAGACCGTCGCTATTTTATTTCGCTTCTCCCATAATGCACCGGCGCTCTTCCGACAATTGCTTCAGACACCTATTCTTAATATCCCTATTATAGCTATACTTATTAGGGGTTTGACTATACGATATCCCTGGTATATGGAAAATGGTCAAGGATATTCATTTTCACTGATCCAGGGATCTTTCTAAATTCCTTCGTTCGTTTTCAGCCTAATGTTTGGCTATAATAAGGAATAATATCCCTGTCACAGCTCAATTTTTTTTACCGTGTATTTATTATTCATTAAACATGTATTTAGCAGTAAAGTTCGTCTGGAGTGATGGGGATTAAATAACTAAGTAGGAAAATATCGATAGTGTTGAAGTTTTTCATTGTACAGGTGAGGCATAGTAAGTGTATAGTTGCACGGTGTGGTTCTCATAATATGAGATACCTGTGGTTTTATAACACTGGCTGCGGGGGGGGGGGGGGGGGGGGGGGGGGGGGGAATTGGTTGCAAAAATGTTTGTGACTACTGCAAAAACTAAATATATTTAAATAGCAGTAAATTCATACTTCAGAAACATAGAATGAAGTTTTTCATTAAAAATAATACTCTATTTTGCATTTTGTTATCTATTTCCTGAGGTATTTCATATTATGAGAATAGTTTGACGAGTTTGGAAAAAGCACTTTTTTACATTTTTTGTATTTTCAGCATAAAAAAATTTTTTAATAAAATTTTTTATTTGAGCTTCTTATGACAAACTAAATTTCCTTTAAAATGACCTATATTACTTTTGAATTCAGTACATAGAATTCCGAAAATCACGCCAAACAGAGTTGGTATCTCATATTTGGGTACTCTCATCTATATATGAATTTTAGCTAAAAACTGTATATTAATTAATACAATCTGTAACTGATAAACATATGTTATAATAGTTACTGAATTTTAGCGTTTTAGAGAAAAATGTAAGGTATTATAATTGACAATATACTATTTTTTTGTTTCTAAAGAAATCTCAAAATTCATTATAAAATGGATAAATTGGCTTTATCCTCTGCTTGATTTTATACAAAATTTTGAATTTTGATAGCATTCAACATTTTAAAGAGAAAAATGTTTAGCTCTGTCATAATTAAAATAAATAAAGCTTTTCAGTAATTAAAAAATAGGTGAACATAAAACTTTTTCCGGTAATGTAATAAAATTATAAGTCATAATTTATGATTTATAGCATATAAATAGCTATGTAACAATATAATATTTAAAATTTTAATTTTTAAAATTAATAATTAGTTTTCATTATATAACTACTCACTAATAATTGTGCATCATTAGAATAATTATATAATAAACACTTAATATTTGAGTGGTAAATAAAGATGCAGTACATCATTTACATTTATGGTAACTCCTGTAATTGTAACTGCGGTGGTAACTCATTTTTTAAATTCTCTAACTTAAGCAATTACCGACGCGGAAGTCTGAACAATGCCGAAAACTGCGAAGTAACTCCGAGGAGTTGACCCACAAACCAAGAGGACGCTTTTAGCAGTCGGATTTTGACGGAGTCTCTTATTCCACTATGACCGTGGGCTCACAACGTAAATGGGGACGTGATACGGATAAGGCCAATTTACACATGAGATGTTCGTCTGATGATGCAGAACGTAAAAATTGGTGCCTGGCAGGTGTGAGTGGTTGCGTTTACCTGTGGCGACCTGTCAAAGGTGCGAATTTTTGGCAGTCAACTAACGTGACTTGGATAAGGTTGAAAATTAGTGTATATGTAGGGGCTCACATTAGAAATAGCACCTGCGCATTGCCAGGCACTTACCTGGATACAAAAGTGTTGCCAGGCGGCTTCGAAGTCACCGGACATTCAGGTGAAATTTCTTGAAATTGATTTTACAGGAAAAAGTTTGAAACAGAAGTTGGCCCACTCCCAGAGATGCATATTTTCATTGGTATATCATTTTTTGATAAAATTGATATATTTGGAGAAAACATCCATTAGAGAAATACCATAACAATAAAAAGCCCTTTTTATTGACAACAAGTGATTTTTTCGAAAATTATTAAAAGACAAAAGGTACTCTATTACAGATATACTCCAAGACGAATAAGAAGTATTTGATCAAAATGTTAATATTTACCAAGCTATTCGCGTTTTTCCTTCTTTTTCCCATTTTTTCTATCACCTCTTGTATCTTTAGCAATTTAAAAGAAGGTGTGCTCAAAATTAGTACACAAATAAAGTAAGTCTTGCGCAAAGAATTGACGTCAGCCACTTTTAGTTAAAACAATAACTTATTCTTCTATAAATAATCATAATCAGTGTCACGTTCTCAGCTTCTGATTATCCTAGAAAGTTGTAATAAAGGTGAATATGATTATAAAAATTAAACAACAAAATCGCTTTACTTTAAAATATCCATTATTTATTATAGTTAAAGTTTATGTTTTGTCGTTGAGATACGTTCGATCTTCATTACCGTGACGAATGTCAAGTTTCCCAGACCCAGCGTGGGTCATTGGCGTCATTCATCTTCTTTGTACTCTCTAAATCTGAATCAGTATATCTCTAATTAGTCTAATTCAATATGTACACTGCTAAAACAGTGAAATGTAGCTGCTGATCAGTGAAATTTCACTGTATAACAGCTAAATTTCGCTGCTTTTCCAGCGAATCTACGATTCAAGTCCCTTATTTTATTATTTCTGTTCATTACAGGTTTGAGGGGGGCTTTGGAGAGAACCGGTAATCTCGAGGGTAATCTGTTACGTAATTTAAGTACGGCTCTGCAATATAAGAAACGCAGTTTTTTCTTTTTCTCACATTCTCTAATAGCTTCTGCTTATGCAAGGAAAGGATACTATCAGTTGTAGGTGGACCAAATGATTTTGGAGGCCGATAGAATTTTCTTCAAGGATCGAAATATTTTAGTATTATACCATTCGCAATTAAGCCATTATTTGCCTTTCGTGGTGTAGCCGTGACTCACTGAGCGTGGAAGGGAGTAATGTGAGGAAAGGGGTGTAGATCTTTAAGAGTTAAAATTGATCTAGAATAATTCTCGACTTTTACATTCTCGTCAGAGAAGGTATCAGATTTATGTAAAATTGGTTCCCCCAGTTTTTGTCATTTGTTCACGTTTTTAGACCCCCTGAATCTGAAAAACAGATTTTTACGATTGTGTTTGACGCCTAATTAACAATTAAGTTTATTTTACGCATGTCAAATATAACTTAAAATACTGTTGCGTACACATGTCGCTTGAATAAATACAATTTTGTATGCCAGATCTTGAATTTTTCTTAATTTCATTATGCACATTAATGTTACATTTATCTAAACCTTGAAGTAAAAAACGTGTTAAATGAAATTCTGTAGAAAATTCGGATCAAATTTAGATAGAAGAATTTCATTCTACCTTCATCGCGAAATACCTTAAAAATGCATCTTTTACTTTTCTTAAGAGTCCATTAACATTTAAGAAAAAAAAAATAAACGTTTACAACAAAAAACGAATAGGTAATAGAAACTTCAAAATGACTCAATGACTATTGAATGACTCAATGACTCAAATCTCTGAGATTATTTATTAGAAACTGGCAACGAGACTCTCCTAATTATTTTTTATAGTACAAAGAGTTATTATTTCATCTAAAAGTAGCTAATGCCAATTTCTTAATGAAGCTTTACATTCTTGATGTAATAATTACCATATGATTTTATTAAAAATGGTTAATGATCTAGCAGGTCAAAGTATGTCCATTCAAAAATGTGCAGTAACTTATTTAGGTCCAATTGATTTTGACTTGAATTGGCATTATTAAAACTGAAAATGACATTATGAAAATAACGGTTAAATGCCATAGAAATCGGAAATATTTAAAGTCCTTAAAAATCTTTTGAAATCTCTTGAAATTTTTAAAAGATTCAGATTGAAATTTAGAAAAAAGAAAATCTCAAAACATTAAATATTGTAATTTTGTAGATTAGGGTTTTGAAAATGGAATCAATACAAATTCAAAACTTTCGAAATTTTATTTTCAACTATGAAATATAAGTAATTTTCCACTTGATAAAATTCAAGTCTTCAAAATTTTAATTGTAAACGTAGAAGTTTATTAACATGAGAGAGTTAAGGTCTAAGAGATTCATTCTAACATTGACCGTTGCGTTGACAAAATGGTTGAACATAACCTGATGTTGACCCGATCAGGTGTTCTCTGCTTGATGGTTACAAGAATTCTGTCTATTTTTGAAGTCGCAGAACATCGAGCGAACTCTAAGGGTGGACCCGACGGGAAACGCAAAGGGCCTTGAAGGATGCTGATTGGTTACCTATAATCGTGGAGGTGGCAGGACGCTCTTTCGCCTGACGTCAAATTTTGGTTTCCCGGTACAGGAGTAGTGGGAAATTTAATACTTTGGAAGAAGGTCTCTGAAAGTAAATTGCCCTTTAAGAGGTTTAGGGCGCTAATGGCTTCGTAAAGCTGCATAGAATTACAAGTTTTCAAATGGTTTCGGTATAAACAAGACAGTAAAATTTTATACTTGAGACGTGAGTTTTGACAAGGTGTCCAGCTTAGGACGGTTTGCAGTACAAATCTTCTACGGCTATAATAAAGAGATTTTAGCTTTAGGATTGCAGGCTTGCTTCTATTTATAAGTTTTAGGAGATTTGAAAGAAATAGAAAGTTCGCAGTTTAAGTATATGAAGAATTTTCAAGTGACAACAAACATCTTAAGATTGTAAAATAAGAAATTGTTACGACGTAACATCTTGCCCCCTTTGAACGATTAAGTTAAAAAAAAAATGACATAAAATTACTTAAAATATAATGCTCAAATAGCGGATCGAAAATGAAAGGCAAGCCATTGTTTAAAGAATAATAAGAATAACGAGTATG
>NC_046663.1:124061851-124068942 GCF_010883055.1 Belonocnema kinseyi
TTCAGAGCAGAAATATACGTTGAAGCCGAATAACCCTTAATGTCGAGTATTTGTTAATACAATTTGTTTATAACAATTAACAATGCAAGTTAAGAATTTTTTAATATTTTTTATACCCCTGTGCACTAAATTCAAGAGACGAGAAGTATAAGAAAAATTTTGTCTGGAAGATAAAAAATGAAATTAGAAAAATCGACATTTTTTTCGATGTTTGCATTAAAATAAAAATTAAATAAACAAAAAAATAAAAAATCTACTCTCACCATTTTCTGAAAAACTTAGTTCTGAAGTTTTCAAAAAAAAATCTAAAATCGGTGCATAATTGCGTTCTAAATGTCATTTTGAACCTCGTTTTCCGATTTCACCCCACTGTGCACCGCATCTACGTTTATAATATCTTTGCTGTAGATAATAATTAAATACATAGTCGATGTGCAACATAACCAACAAATATCAGGCCTGACGCTCCTGGATTTCGAAAACACGAATGGTTAAATTATAAAAAGTTTAACGTGAAAATGAACAATTTTCAGAACAATTTTTGTATTGAAAGTATAATGAAAAAGAGCAAAACATACACCTTTTAATCGACTTCGCAATATTTAACAGAAAAGTATTAAGGAATCAAAAAACTGAAAAATTTAAAGAAAGGAATAGCAATTTCTGTCGTCTTACTTCATAAAAATAATAACTAATAAACAATTTAAATATCTCTTATAAATTTTTAAACAATCGTTAACTATTTAAATAAATTGGACTTATTTAAACAATTATCTATTCCCAAATATTTTTTAATAATCTATTTTCTAGATAAAATGTAATATTTGGTCATGACTTGGAGTATTTGCATTTTTTAAAAACGTCATGTAATTATTTAAACAATTCATTATTTTCAAAATTTATAAAAATTGAGCCAGAGATGTCTACATGTTAACATGTTAACCGTTTTTTAATTGTTTAAGGACATGTGATACTTAGAAAATTGTCGATTTTACCAGTTTTAGGTTCCGACGGCTTTTTTTTTTAAATATCAATATTTTGTCTTAAAAATTTGGGACATGATAGCGACCATGCTAACGGACGTCCCCACATACTTTTTTTTTGGTTTAATTTAAAAAAGTTTTAATTTAGCAAAATCTGATTAATTTGCATAGCGCTTAGGAATTAGTATCGATTTTACCAGTTTTAGGTTCTGACGGTTTTTTTTTCTAGAATAATCAACATTTTGTCTTAAAAATTTGGGAAATGATAGCGAACATGCTAACGGACGTCCCCGCACACTTTACTTGTGTTTTTTTTTTCAAAAAATTTTTTGATATTGCTAACAACGTGTGTACATTTTGAGGTTATCTATGTAACAATTCTCCTGTGCGTTACTTCCAAACTACACAATATTTTTGACCGAAAACTTTGGACTTGCAAATAAACATAGTAACTAACCTCCCGGAACTAACCCTTTTTGCAGGCAATCAAAAAAGTTTATTTAATAAATAATTTCAGGATTATCGGAAAGGCAGAGATGAAAAAGGACTTAACCTCAAAATAATGAATAAAATTTTTATTTAACACAATATATTTTTTTGTTATTATCCCTCAAAAAAGAGTCCGGGGACGTCCGTTATGATATATTTTATAGCATCTCCGAATTCAGTTTTTAAAAATTTTCATTTTTGTGGAAAAAGCCGGGGAAACTGTAAGTTTCACATGCCCTTAAACACTTACTTTTAAAATATTTTTACTATCGTCTTATAAGCATGGAGCTGTTGTTGCATGAAAGGGTTGATAAAAGGGCAGTAGCATGGGTGAAGGGGGTGTTGGGTAAGATAGAGAAATAGAGAAGGAAGGAGGAAGAGGAATGGAGAAGGAAAGATTGTAAATAGGAGAGGAAGTAGATGTAAGAGAAATGTAAATATTGTAAATAGTAGTTAAGTATTAGGTGTTAGCCGCGGAGACAGAACCTGGTAATGCGAGGCATAGCGACAAAAAAGCGAAATGCGTGCGAGGCGAGGCGCAGCGAGGATGGTTAGGCTATAGGACCGAGCGGATTAGTTACAAGGTGTGGATGGATAGTAATTTGTAAGACGTAGTTGTAAGAAAATTCAGTAAAAAAAAAGGAAGTGTAAACAAGTCAATTTTTAAAGGCCAGCAGGCCGAAAAATAAACGTTTATCTATCTATTTATAGACAATTGCATATAGCTTTTCGCAGAATTTGTACTCTTCTTTGAAAGAAATTCAGTTTGATCGAAAAATCAAAAAATAGTTAATATATTCGTTCTATACACTATACAGTCAGAAAAATAATTGTATGTGTTCCATTTTATATTCTTTCCCAAAAGTTTTCGAAAAAAAACTCCTTTATTAAGTAAAAATTGTTTAGGCAGATAAGAATTTGTTAAACATTAGAAGCAACCCAGATAACAATTGGTGCGCAGGATGCGCGTACTGTGTACGCATGTGCGCGGATTAATCCGCGCGACGTGCGTTCCGATCAGCACTCAGATACGCCATCCATGGAGGCGCATATGCGACGCACGCCATACGAGGCACGCGCGTGCGTGCATGAAGCAAACACTCGGGTGCGCGTGGGCTGACTATCCTAAAATGATTTATTTATGTTAAAGGAGGCAAATAAAAAGGTTGAATTAAATGAATGTATTAGAATTTATTAACAAAATAGCAAGCCTTTAGCGGGGATGGTGGAAAAAAGCCCACAATCGCGATCGACTGTCCTCAAATTTTCATGTCTTCCCAGATGATAGCGCTACTTGCGGAACCTCTAGGAACTACGAGAACATGTGATGTCAATTTGGTACCGGTATAAATATAACCTATTAATGCTGTTGTGCAATTGCAAACTGTTTGTATTTAAAGGAAAAAAATTGTGCAATGTGTCAGTGCTAAATACCTATATAATAAGTGATACAATAATGTCGCGTTGTTTTTGTAACCCTACTACATATTCTTGTATAGGTGCCTATAAAGGTCACTAATAGGTATGTATATAAGGAAACTATAAGTAACCTATATAGGGTTACCTATATAGGTCAGTATAGGTGCCACCTATATGAAATGACAGAGCTTCCTGCATAGGATCCTTTATAGAATCTTAAATGATTATATGGTGAGGGTATGGGTTCCTTCTTCCTACTTTAAAATCCATATAAGAACCTATACAGGTTCTAACTTCTAGGCAATCACACAGTCAAAAATAAATACTGCGCAGCTGTATCTGCTATAGGGAACTACTGTGCAATTTTCCGGTTCATCATCTGTCCTATATAGGTCACTAATAGGGTTCTATATAGTATCCTATGCAGGAAGCTGTTTCATTTCCTATAGGTGTCTCCTATACTGACCTATATAGGTCACTTTTAGGATCCTTATATAGAATCCTATTAGTGACCTATATATTATATAGGTCCTATTTGCAATAGGAAAGGGCTCTGATTCGGACAGTAGGGTACAAAAGAGAGAGGTATTAGACACAAAATGTTCAATATCTATACTTGCGTTCTATTGTTTTTATATTCCTCCTCTTGTTTTAATGGCATTATTCATATAATTGTATAAATTTTACAAGCATTATTACTGCGTTCGTGACACCAACTGACACTTGACATAACCAAACATAACCTATAAAACTCACTCGATACTCCATAGCAGACGACAAAATCTAATTTTATATTTTCACTGAAGGGAAGCTTTAATCTCGGAAGGTATAAAACTCCGAAGACAGGCGATCGCGAGCTAGCGCCAGTCGAAATACATAACGTGCGGTCTCCTTGTAGTACTTTGTGATTCTCACAAAACTAGAACCGGCACACACCGACGCATTGCAATGTTTCATAAGGCACTGGGCTAACCGGCTAGTTCTGCACAGTCCCATGTACGCAGAAAATGGCGGCGTAAAGCGAGAGTGAAAGAGACGGGCATATCTAGTTATCTCTTTCACTGTCATGATTACAAAGAATATAGATTCCCTATCTCTTTCACATCTATGATATTCGGCTTTGTGATTTTGTTGCGCTACATCTGCAGGATGACACCCTTATTAAAAAGGCGATTTATAGCTTTTATAAGCATTAAATAATAAATTTTATTAATTTATAAATTAAACATTTTGTGCCCCCACTAGGAACTCATGCTGCGCGCACGTACGCGCTGCAAAGTTTCGTCACAGGGTGATTGTAAACATGCTCGCATTGTGCCACACCTTGTGCACGCACTTCAGTTACAATCACAAAATGTGGACGAACATGGTGAATTTTGGCATGTATGTCATGCGCGCATCGACGTGCGCGTGACATGCCCGCACGAATTGTCATCTGGGATGATACTTATTATATGTAATTTGTTCCGTTCATGATGGAAAGCTAATATAAGGAAAAAGTTCTAAGATATCTTCTTCATATAGTACACTAATAAGCTTTTATAGAAGTTTCATAGTTACTTATTCGACTGATTGTGATTACTATTTATCCTGAACTAATATTGAACTACTTCTTTTTTGAAACTTAGAAAGTATAATTTTAAAATCATCGCCTTATCTGCCTAAATTATGAAGGTTACGATTTCGTATTTTCACTTTATTGGTGAAATTTTTATTTTTTAAGCCAAATATTTATGTGTAATTACCGGTAAAACTGGTAAATTTACCCGGCATACAGGCAGTGATCCCAGATCTGAAATAGCCCTCTGCCTCGACCGTGTATGTGTATGCAGTAGTAGTTTTCTTACGATCCGGAGGGGAAATGTCGGTCAAACTAAACCAACAGATGGCACCACAAAAAGTAGGTCTGTCTTTTTTTATTGAATTGCATTAAGAAAACGCAAAAATAATTTAAAACTTGATGCTGTTTGCAAATATACAAAAAAGAATATATGAAAAAATAAGAGTAACTATTACTAATTATTTCAAAAAAGGAAGTCTTGAAAATATGTAGGTTAATATGGATAAAATTTAATTTTGAGATACATTTTGAAAGCAGTTCGAACTTTATATTTTTGTGATTTATTTTGCTTATATTATTGATTTTATTTTTTGTTACAGTTAAACAAAATTATTTATTGCTGAAATTATTAATGTAGCTAATGAAAAAATTAATAATATTTAAGACCTCAGTGACAAAAATATTTAAAACATGTACATGATCAGAAAAATTAATGAAAAGTATATTACTTATATCCAATATAAATATAATAATAATTAGAATATGTAAGACTACAACTTAAGTTGCAAAGTAAAGAATCTTTGTTCCTTGAAACTAATAATAATTTCAAGTTTTGAAGGAAATATTTTTAAAGAGTAGTGGTAATTGTAATTAAAATGTTTGTGGGAATCATTTGGAAAAAAGTCAATGATACGAATGATAAATGAGAAAATGGATTTAATATAATGTATATATTTAGTTAAATTGAACCAAACAGCATATATACATTTACACAGTTCAATAATTTATTTGTTTCTTAATCTTGAAAGCTTTTTGCTCGCTGCATTCAATCCCTAATAATTTTATTAAAAAATTTAAATTTAAAGCAGATTTTGATTTAAATAGTTAATTATATTATTGCAAACCTCATTTCTAAAATAAACAGACTATAAGCTAATAAAATCTATAAACAAACGTACTGTACTCATGACGCACTTTTTCATTCGAAAATGTACAGAGCCTTCAATTTTCTTGCGATTTTGAATTTTTCTGGTTTAAACTAAAAATCATTAAATTCTATAAATCTTGACCCTATGAAATTTTGTCTACTCTATTTTTTTATTAATAATTTTTCCAGTCAAAGTATGAACAAAGTCTTATTATCGGTGAAAATTTTTTTTTTTGCTAAAAGTGCTTCCCATTAATGTAGGAATGACATTTAATAACAAAAATAATTTAAAAGTTTATAATAACCACTGTGATAAACAATTTTTGTGTCAAAATATTAGAATTTGAGATTTTTCAAATTATAATTTTCTTCAATGGCCAGAACGACTTCAAGCATTCCTTAAAATAATGAATATCTAATAATATTTGATAATTTAAATTTTCTTTGATGGCCAAGTAGGTGGGTTATTGTCAAAAGATTTTGTATTGAGTGAATCTTAGCATGCAGTGCTATGATTCATTTCCAATCTATTACGACTGAAAACCCGACTTTTTCCGAGTGATACTGTCAACATTGGGACATTTTTCATTCAAATTGTTTATAAACATGTAAGTTGTTATATTCCACTAAATATGATCAAAGATATATTTTTTAGGAATATCCGTAGCCACTGTAGCGAGTACAGAAAATAAAAATTTTGATAAAACCTTACATTTGAATATTTCGTCACGGGAATTATTCATAACAATGTTTAGTGTTAACTTCTCATATATTTTTGTGAATAGCAGTTATTCCCCAAACAGTTTAAACTATTTCCAGTGTAAAAAAAAATTTCTATGCGAAAGGATCAAAATTTTGAATTTCTTTATCTAATGTATTTACAAAAATTTAAATTGTTATATTTTATCAAATATTATTAAATATTAATTGTTTCAGGGAATACCTGAAGTCTTCATGGCGCTTGTAGCAAATAATAATTTGAAAAATCTCAAATTATAATATTTTGCCACAAGAATTGTTTATAATAATAGTTATTATAAACTTTCAAATTATTTTTGTTATTAAATCTGATTCCTACATTAATGTGAAGCACTTTTAGCACTAAAAAATTTTACCGATAATAAGACTATTTGTTAATTTGTTTATCAAATGTGTTTCCAACAAATTAATATAATGATAAACAAATTATTTGCATTTTATGAGTCCCTAAACGTTCGAAGCGTCAAGCTGAAGAAAAAAGTGAATTTCCTCCTACTGTCCGTCATGAGTACGGTACGTTTGCTTATAGAGTTTAATAGTTTATAGTCTGTTCATTTTAGAAATGAGGTTTGCAATAATATAATTAACTATTTAATTCAAAATCTCCTTTAAATAAAAAATTTTTAATAAAATTATTAGAAGTTGAATGCAGTGAGAAAAAAGCTTTCAAGATTAAGCAACAAATAAATGATTGCACTGTATAAATGTATATATGATATTCGGTTCAATTTAA
>NC_046663.1:124069042-124075688 GCF_010883055.1 Belonocnema kinseyi
TCGCCGGGAGCGGGTGCTAATCTGGAAAATTGCACCCGCTTCCAGCGAAATCGCGGTAAAATTTCAGCCACAACCACGTCTCATGACCGTGAGATAGGTGGTGATATATAAGTTTACAATTATATAAAAAAATCGTTTTAGAAATAGTTAAACTTTAACTCGAGTAATTTCTATTAACACTTTAATTTAATACTTTAACTAATCTACGAGCATTAAAATTTTTAACATTTTGAATTTTTTCTGTTATCTAAATTTCAGCCTGAAATAATTTCATTTAGAGATTGCCCAAGTGAAAAACGTACGTTTAAATTTTGAACGCTTTCAATTAATTCATGATTATTAATTTTTTATAGATAAACTTTCAAGTTTACAATTCAAAATTTGAAGACTTGAATTTCATCGAGTTGAAAATTATTCTTATTGAATAGTTGAAAATGTTTCAAAATTAGATTTCCAAAGCTTTGAAGTTTTATTGATCCCATTGTCAAAACTCTAATCTACAAACATTTCAATATTTAACGTTTTGGAACTGTTTTCTTTTTTTTAATTTCAATCTGAAGCTTTACAAAATTTTAAAAGGTTTTTAAGAATTTTAAATATTTGAGGATGTTTTAAAAGATGTAAAGGAATGTTTAATTTGTTTTTATAATTTAAAGGAATTCTAAAGAAATAAAAAAATTTTAGAAGGGTTATTTAAAAAAATTCAAAAGTACTTTAGAAATCTTCAAAAAAAGTTTAAGGTGTGTCAAAATATATCGAAGGAATTGCAATATTTGACAGTATTTAAAAATGCTCCAAGGAATTTTTGATTGTTTGCGTTAATTTAATATGAGATTTGTTTTAAAATATGCATAAAATTTAATATATGTGTGCATATTAAATGTTATTAATAGAGGTAATAGGCCCAGTGCGCTTCTGGATTTTAATGATTTAATAGACAAAGTAAGATACGAAAATAATAAGATATATATGTTCGCTTTTTATTCTTGCAGCTGATTTTTTTAATTTCTAAGAATCCTGTGAGTCACTCAAAAAAAGACTGTTTAAGTAAACCATCTGTAATTAAGTCTATTAATAAATATTACGAGTTTACCGCAACATCAATTTTGTAAATGGAAATTTTCAATTAAGTAATTTCATTTCATGATCAATTGTTTTCCAACTGTTTCTAAACATTATTGATTCAAAAGAAAATTTTAATTGCAAATGGGTTTTCTAATATTATAGGAAATAACTCTGTTCTTAAAATGTTTCTATCGTAGTATACAATTTGTAAACTTTTCCAAGCTTTGAAAGAGGTAAGAAAAATGAAATACATAAAGGGCAAAAAACTTAGAATATCTTAATCTTTTAAATAATTGTGTTTTGAATTTAAAAACACGAAAGAAAATGTAGAAGATTTTAGAACAATTAAAAGATTTTTTAGGAAAACTAAATGATTTCAAAAGATATTTCGAAGATGTAGAAGTTTTGTAAAGGTTTTAGAGTAATTTCAAATTTGAAATTTTTTAGAAAATTTTCTATAAATTTTTAACAATTTTATAAAATGTTGAGTATTTCGAAAAAAAATTTCGAACCTATTTAAGAATTTTGGCAGGATGAAATTTTTTTGGTAAGATTCCTTGGAAGTTTCTACAAATCTCTAAGTTTTGAAGGTCATTGTAAAAATGTAATTTTTTATTACAAAAATTATGTAGGAATTTCAGAATTTTTGAAGAGATTAACAATACTTAAAAACAAGAATAGTTTTTCGAACAATTATTTTTAAAATTATTTCTTCAAATCTTCTGAAAGTCCTAAATATCTTCTGAAGCTGACTCTAATTTTTCCTAATATTTTGTGTATCCCGCAAAATAAAAAAAATGCATACAAATTTTCTGCATTTTTTCGGCATATGTGAAATCTTCAAAAATGTTTTTGAAATATCTCCGGAATCTTACGAAAATTATATTTATATAACTTTAAAAAGAACAAATAAGCGGTGATTCCTTCTTGTCAAAACTTGAAACGTGGTTTTACCTTTGTAACAAGCTAATAGTTATTCCAAATTTGAATTTTGTATTAAAAATGATTGCAATTGCAAAAAAAAAATATTTTTTAACTCTAAACTGAAGCTGAAATTAATAGCACACATTTTTAAAAAGTTTTTTTTCCCCCTATTTTTAAAGGCTGAATCTAATAACTTAGTTATTAGTACATATACTAAATTAGGAAATGTGAAAAGTATTAAAAGTTAAAAGAAAATTAGATATTTTTTTATTTAATTTATTTTAATCAATTTATTTATTTAATTAAAGTTGAACTAAATACTTTTTAAAAATATTGTATAAGTGTTTAAGAAAGCAGTTTTAACTAGCTACTCGTCTATTTACATTGCATTTTTTTGGCGGCGAAATATATTTCTTGGAAACTCTCCGCCGGTTCTGCGAACTGGAGGTGCTAAGAATCTGAAAGAATCGAAGATTCCCCTTCGCCCTACCAATATCATTTCAACAAATTGGGCGAATTCAAAACAAAATCACACTTTGCGGACTATTCTAATTTAATAATTTTAAATTGTCTGAAATACATAAGAAATTATATCGAATTATATGAAATTAGCAAATATTGTATATAAAAAGAAGAAAAAAAAGATCAAACAACCACTGCGTGGTCCTACTGTCAGCAACCGTCAACTAAAAATGACACCAGCTCCCAGAATATACGCGATAAATCACACCTATGGTCAAGTCTCACGACCGTGAACTAGGTGGTATATAGTGTTTATTTTTCTCCGAAATTTTTAAGTGTTGATACTTTAAGTGTTGAACCTTAAAATTTTCCAGATTTTTTTTTACAATTTTGTAAAAAGTTTTAGAATATTCGCTCAAAATTATTTGTTGATAAATTTGATAATTTTCTTTAAAAATCTTGAAATCTATTTAAATATTCTCTTTAAATTAACTTTAAAAATAAAAAATTGTGAATTTTCTAATGAAACTTAAGAAAACTTTTTTATCCTTACAAATCTTCAAAATTCTTAACAAGATTTTTCTTTTGAAATCTCAAAAAATCTGTATTTTGCTCAACATTTATCGGCCTCACAGCAAATAACAAACGAAAAACATCCACTAAAATCATATTCATGCAGATTGTAATCAGTCAGGTTTTCGAAAAAATTAAAAATATTTTGACAATTTTAAAAGATAATGAAAGAATATTCTTCAGATTCATATAAAAATTTAAAAGGATTTTTTGTTTTTTAAAATAAATTGTTAGAGAAAATTTTAAAAGATTTATAAAAATGCTGAGAAAGAATCCAAAATACCTTCGGCAATTTTTAAAATTTTTTAAGATGTAAAAATTTTAAGACAAATTTGGGCGTTGAAGAATAAATATTCTATAAAAAAAGAATGATCAACTATGAAGATTAATTTAAATCAATAAAAAATAAATAGAATAGTTAAAGTTTGAACTACAAAATTTGACTTGTTGAACACTTCAATTTTCAATCAAAAATTGTAAATGAAAAAATTAATTTTTAATCAAATATTTGAATTTTCAATAAAGAAAGGTATCTCCATACAAGCTTTATTGTCTACCAAAAAACAACGAATTAAAAAAAATTTCCATTTTTAAATCATATTACATCAAATTAAATATTACATCAATTTATATGAATTTCGGCAATATTGCATATGAAAATTTAAAGAAAAAGATTAAACAACCACCGCATGGTTCCACTGTCAGCAACCGTCATCTAAAAATGACACCAGTCTAAGCATGTACGCGATAAATCATATTTACTTTTTCAGGAATTTCTGAGTGTTGATACTTTTGTTTACCGGATTCTTAAGCTAACGCAGTTTTTAAATGTTTTAAAAGGTCTCAACATATTTTTCAATTTTCTTTAAAAAATTTTGTTTTTTAAATAAAAAATAAATTACAACTTTCCCCAAAATGTTAGGCCAAAAATTTTTAATTTCTTAAATCCTTTCCGAATTCTGAAATAGAATCCAAAACTTTATTTTAAAATCTTTAGAAAAATAAATTTTCTTTTATCTTTTAAAAATCTTCTCAATATTAAAATTGTCCAGAATCTTTTTAAGCAATTTCTTGAAATGTTTTGAAAAAGTTGTAGAATAATCTCTTAAAATTAATTTTTGATAATTTTGACAATTTTCTTTAAAAATCTTGGAATCCCTTTAAGTATTCTCTTCAAATGAACTTTAAAAATGAGAAAAATGTTACATTTTTTAGAAAACTTAAGAAAACTTTTTTATAACATTCAAATCCTTCAAAATTCTTAAGAAGCTTTTTCTTTCGAAATATTAAAAATCTATATTTCGCTCAACATTTGTCGGCATCTCAGCAAATAACAAACAGAAAACATCCACTAAAATCATATTTATATAAAAAATTGAAAAGGATTTCTTGTTCTTTAAAATAAATTGTTAGAGAAAATTTAAAAGATTTCTAAAAATGCTGAGAAAGAATCCATAATGTCTTCAGCAATTTTTAAATTTTTTAAGACGTAAAAATTGTAAGAAAAATTTGGGTGTTGAAGTGATTAAAAATATTTAAGAAGGTTTAAAGATTTCCTAATATTTATAAGATATTTATAAAACGACGAATTTTTAAGAAATAGTTAAATATTCTATCAAAAAAAGTATCTTTAAATTTAAAAAACTCTGTCATTATTTGCAAGATCACATGATTTTTGCACTTTTCCCACAACATTTAAAAAATGCAATGACCCTGCCAAGTCTTCCAGGTTTTGTGTAAAAGAAATAGTTAACTTACATTATGTCCCATTTGTGTTCTAAATCAACATTCGTACCTTTCGTAACACAAAAGTTATAATCAGCCTTTCGACTGAAGTGTACTTTAATAAATTTTTCTAATTTCACTACACAAAAAAAAACTTCAAACAAATTATTGAAAAAAATCGGTTATGAAAGATTTTGATTTACATGCTTAGAAACTTTTTTTAAACTTTGAATGGTTTCAAGAGAATGACACAATATTCTTAAGATTAATACGAAAATTTGAAAGGATTTTTTTTATATTAATTTTTTTTAATCATCTATATAAATTTCGCGAAAAAATCGGAATATTTAAGACAAGTTTTTTAATTTTTTAAATATTTTTTTTAATTTTAAGAAAAATTCTCTTCCGTTTCAGACATTTAGAAATTTTAGAAGATTCTGAGTGATTAAAAAAAATATTTCCGAAAATTTACCAAATATTTTTTAAAAACAACTTACATTTGTAACACAAAAAATGAATTTTATACTAAGATTAATTTTAAAGCATTAAAAAGACAAATTAAATAGCTCAATTTGCAACCTAAAAACAACGGATTTAAAAAAAGTTTCATTTTCAATAAAAAGAAGAATTTTTAACCTAGAAAATTAATTTTCTGATAAAAAACAACAAACTTGAAAACAAAGATTTTTAAATTGTCAACCAAATAGATAAATTTGTTACTGAAAAAGATCAATTTTGAACAATAATTAAAATAGTTAAATTTTCAAATCAAAATCAACAAATTTCCAAAAAATTAAATTTTTAATGAAAAAGATGATTTTTTAACCGAGAAGATAAATTTTCTACCAACAAAAACAGTGAATTCAAAAAATATATAGTAATCTGTAAACACCAAAAAGTATTAACTTTAAATCAAAATGTTTGTTATTTCCACCATATTTTATTTTTTTTATCGTTTTGTACTAAAAGAATGATTAAAATTTTGATTAATGGGCCCTTAAATTAATCTTTGAATACCAAAAAAACAGTAATTGTTTCAAAATGTTTAATTGTACATAATTTTAAAAATTCGCTTAAGATCATTCAGATTCTTTTACGTAAATTTTTTAATCAAAGCATCCCAAATTCACCTAGCCAATTTGCGAACTAGAAAGAAAAATCCGCTCAAGTACAACCGTCTATCGTCTACTTCAGTTCGTAAACTGGCCTGAGTAATTGGGGGCGCTTTATTTTAGTTTGCAAAAGCCTCAGGTAATAGGTGGCGCTGGCGAAAACCGTTCGAAATTAAATACATGGGATCGCCTATCCCTCACCTCATCTCTGGCACTTGACCACGTCTCGTTTCAGATCAGCCCCATGCATCGCCCCCAGTTTTCTGTTTTCTTACTATCCGCAGGGGAATTGTCAATTAAACTAATCCAACAGATGACGCCACAAAAAGTAGGTCTGTCTTTTTCATTGAATTGCATTAAGAAAAAGCAAAACAAATTAAAAACTTGATGCTGTTTGCAAATAAACAAAAAAAAAATAGATGAAAAAATAAGTCTAACCATTACTAATAATTAAAAAAAGAAAAAGTCATGTAAATATGTATCTTAATATGAATAAAATTTAATTTTGAAATACATTCTGAAAGCAGTTCGAACTTTATATTTTTGTGATTTATTTTGCTCATATTATTGATTTTATTATTTCTTAAAGTTAAACAAAATTATTTTTTTTAAATTATTAATGTAGCTAATGAAAAAAATAATAATATTAAAGACATCAATGAGAAAAATATTTAAAACATATACATGATCAGAAGAATGATAAAAATATGTGACGCATATTGTATATTGAGGGAATAATTAGGTAAAAAGTTAATGAAAAGACAAATAAATGAGAAAGTGGATTT
>NC_046663.1:124075788-124096298 GCF_010883055.1 Belonocnema kinseyi
TCGACATTTTTTTCGATGTTTGCATTAAAATAAAAATTAAATAAACAAAAAAATAAAAAATCTACTCTCAACATTTTCTGAAAAATTTAGTTCTGAATTTTTAAAAAAAAAAATCTAAAATCGGTGCATAATTGCGTTCTCAATGTCATTTTGAACCTCGTTTTTCGATTTCACCCCACTGTGCGGTGCGGGCTTAGTTGCCCGCCATAAATATAGACAGCGCGTGCGGCGAAAAAAGTCACTTCCCCTCTATCCACCGCTCCCCGTAGAGAGCACACATCGATATAGTTTGCCAAGAGCCACTTGGAGCGCTCTAAGCAACTCCCGGCACACCTTTGAGGCGCACTTATGGTAAACTTAGCTTGGACAAGAACCATTTGGATTAAAAGTAAATTGCCAATTCAAACATTTTTACATTTATAACTTTGCAAAAATTGGTTGTTTTAATAAATAACACAAATATAAGTCGATGAGTAATTTATATTACGGTTTCATATATTTTCCACTAATTCTAAAATTATTAATTATAATTTTCATTCTATATATTTTCTATATATAGTTCTTTAATATTATTTAGTTTTTATTTTTATTTTTGTGGTCTGCAATTTCTACGGACTTTTTTAGACTATTCGTCTAATCAAGTTCTCGTATGTATTTTCCAATTTCTTAATTATTATATATTCTAACGTTTTTATAAAAATATAATTATAAATCCAAGTGATAGGAAAATTGTTCTTTCGGTTTTTAGATGTTAAGACGACAGTTCCAAGCCAGATTACGTTTCGCATTGGCAAACAAAATTTGAAGAACAGAATTTCACTGGCACATTCATAAAAAATATCATATTTCATAAAATATATTATAAAATCTTCAAGATTTTTTTACAATTTTATCAATCTTTTTAAATTTTTGAAATATTTTCGACACTGTAAACTTCCCGAAATAACAAAATGCTGAAACCTGAAAATCCCGAATTAAAATATTCTAGAATAATGAAATTCTGGACAGTTTACAATATTATCGAATTAAAAAATTCCCGTATAATAAAACTCCAGGCCGAATGCTGTCTAATGATAAAATATACAAACTATAAAATTCCCGAATCGCAGAAATTGAGCAAACAGTTATGTGGTCAATATTATTTATTTATTAAAAATACAATAATCAAATATTTTTATTATAGAAATTTGGTTTAATGTTTCATTTTTTTTAAATTAATATTTTAATTTAAAATAACAATAATCGTATAAAAATGTGATACAAACATAAATTTAAAACACGTGAGCTTCACACGAAACAAGCTTTGCAGGATTCAATCCAGTCTGATTTAACGCGACTTTTATTTTTATTTTTGCGAGCGTTTTCTGTAATGTACAAAAATAAAATGGAAATTTTCAAACAACTTTTTTTATCCAAAAATACATTTGTTCAATTATTGTTATTTTTAATTCAAACAATAATTTTTAGAAACTTTAAACATTAAAAAAGTTTGTTCCTCGGTAAAAATATTTTATTATTCTATTAAAAAAATTTTTTTAACTAACTATTTTTTAATTGTTCAAATTAGAGAGTTGTCTAGCCCGGATATTGTATAATTCGGAAAAGTTTCTGTCGGCAATTCTTAAATTCGGTAAGATTGTAAATTGTCGAGAATTTTCCAATTCAGGACTTTTATATTTCAACAATGCATTGTTGAAATATAAAAGTCCCGAATTGGAAAATTAAAAATAAAATTCCCACATCACTGTAAAAATTCCGAAATTATAACTTTGCAATGTTATTATTTCGGAATTTTTACAGTGATGTGGGAATTTTATTTTTCGGAAAAAACCACGGAAAAATCCCGAAAAATAAGATTCCTGACACTGTAAAATTCGTACATTGAAAAATAGACAATAATAAAATTCCCGAAATTATAAAAGTCCCGAAATATAAAAGTCAAATGGGAAAATTCACGAAAAATAAAAAAATAAAATTCCAGACAGTAAGATATTATCGAATTTTAAAAATCCCCAAAGAAAATGCCTGAAACATAAAATATCCGAATTAGAAATTTCCTGAATTTAAACAATTTAAAAAATTGTTTATTAAATATTATTTATTTATTGAAAATACAACAATCGAATATATATTTCTCGATGGAAAAAATTGTTTGAAAATGTGCATAGTATTTGAAAAAAACATAAAAAAGTTCTGAAAAATCCAATTTTTTATTATTAAAAAAAAATAATAAAAATAAGTTTTGATATAAATCGTTGTTGAATTGAATCCTGCAAAGTTTGTTTCAAAAATGTTATTATGTAGGTACGAAGAAAATTTAGGCAGAACATTTTTCTCTTTCAAAGCACACGTATTTTTTAATGTATTTGTTAATACAATTTTTATAAAATTATTATTCAGGTGCCGGAGATTTTATTTTTTGGGATTTTTCATTCATCCCTTTCGGAATTTTTGTCAGTGGTCCCATATTTTTATACCTCCTCTTAAAATTATCTAATTTTTCAAAATAAAAAGTCAACATTTGAAAACATTTCAAAATCATCAAACGTATCTATTCTCTTTTAAATTATTTCAAATCTTTTAAAATTATTTTTAAAAATTTTCGGAACTTTTAAATGTCTTTTAGCCTGATTCCCATTTTTCCTAACATTTTTGTAAAATCCTCCACACAAAATTGTTTTAAGAGCTTCCAGATTTTTTCTAATATTGTAAATCTTTTGAAATGTTTTGAAATATTTTTAAACATTCTCTTTGAGTTATGTACTTTTTAAAAATAAAAAATCATTTTAAATCTATCCAGAAATTTTTATTGTTTTCCTAGTATTTCAAAATTCTTGAGGAGCTCCAAATTTTGTTCTTTTCTTTGTAACATTCAGAAACCTCCAGCTTATTTGATTTTTTTCTAAATTAATGCTTATTTAACTGTTCTTTAAGAATCAAGATGAAGTACTTTTACCTTCGAAATAATATAAAAAAATTAAACAATTATAATCGTAACATTCCAAGTTTAAATTTGTCACTCTGAAATTGTGACAATTCATTTTCAAATTGTTTACTATTGAAAATTGTTTTTTTTTTTTATTTCCAAACCAAATAGGTTAAGAATGTAATATTTTATACTGAAATAATACTTCAAAAAGATTTTGAAATTGAATAAAGGCGTTTATTTAAGAAGCCATTAATTCGAACTTTACACTTGTGTTACTACTAAGGCTTTGTAATTAAATTAGTTTAAATTTTAACGTTAAAATATGTAAATTATATCATTTTGAACAGATCTAGAATCACCTTGTAAATCAATCACTGTTTAGTTTTTAATACTCGAACTGCAGTTCAATTTTCAATTTTACTTTCATTTTCTGATTTGTCCCGGTCGCGAGTCCAGCTTAATATTTAAAACAACTTTCATTTGTTTGAAATGGTAATTGTAATGGTCTGTTTGTCTGTCCGGCGTCGTCGTTCTTGTTGTTGTCTGTATATCGGATAATTTTCGAAAGACTGGTCCGATTGGATTGGGCTTTGACACACTGTTCGAGGGACCAAAAAGAAAGATGGAGTTCGTTAAACAGCCATTTTTGATAAAAATCCAAAAAGTTGAAGCTTTTTCAACTTTTTTTGATAAAATCAAACTTACCAAAGTTAAAGGATTTTCAAAATCCAAAAAACCAAACGAAAATTGACAGTTGAAGCAGAAAAAGCTTGATATGGAAAAAATTCAAGAGGCGAAAAACGCTACTTTTTCAAGGCCCCATGATTATTTTATCACATTCTCATCCACAATGAAAAGAGTTTTATGCGAAAAATGATATTCGCGAATTTCATTAAATTTCGACGTTTTGAGGCTCCTTGAGTCAGAAAAACAAGTTTTTACATCGGTATCTGTCTATCTCTCTGGCGTCTACGTCGTCGTTATTGTGGTTGTGGTTGTCTGTATATCGGATAACTTTTGAAAGAATAGTCGGATTGAATTGTGGTTTGACACACAGATTTTTTTATTTTAAGAATTGTATGTAAAAATTTTACTATTTTTATTTTTATAACAAATATTTTTCTTCAATTAAATATTTGCAATAAAAGTGTTTCGAACAGATTTTTTAAAAATCTTTCGGGGAATAAAATTAATATTTATAGGTCGACAAAGTTTTGTTTTCTTTACCAAATTTGGCTTTCGTCTAAATTTTTCCAGTCGTTTTTACTATAGTACAATTTACGTTTGCATCTCGGGCGAAGAAATCCATTCTATTGTTTGACAAATATTCTTTATAAATCAATATTTTTCACAGAAAATTACCATGAGTGACAGAACGAAATCGGAATCAATAAGAGTTAATTTATTCAGGAACAAGCTTTTTGAACAAACGTGACCCTGAGTGAACCTTTAATATATATTTGTTAATTTTTACAAAAATCAGGCATTATTTTCTTACAAAAAAAAATAATTTGTGGGGGGGGGGGGCAAATGATCAAAAAATAAATAAAACTTGAAGTTGTATGATTTTAATTTGTAACTAAATAATTTGCGAGGTTTCAATCTAAAATTATCGAACACTCTCCATTCAAAAATTCAGATGAAATATTTAAATAATTTTAAATTTGAAATTATTCAATATATTCTGAAGACTACAAATTTGAAATGTCTAAATTATTAAGGCTTTAAATATTTTTGAAAATGCTGTTCTGGAGAATGAATAGCACTTATTCTTTTACTAAGAAATCACAACCAAAATTTAAAAAAAAAAGTTTTTAAAAGAGTTTTAAAAACCTTAAAAAAGGTCAGAGGTTTAATAGTATAATATATGTGATAGAATCTCTTTAAATATGAAATTAGTCTATACTTTTTCAAATTTGAGCTACAATTATTCCATTTTAGAGTTATAAATTACAGTCGTGAAAAACCAATAAAATGTTTTAATTAATTTATATATGAAACAAAAAACCTTTGTATAATTCAACCTAAATGCAGCTGCAAAAATTTAATTTGAAATGCGTTGAATTCAAGGTATAGTTTAAAAAGAAAACTGAAAGCAAAGGATCGACTTTCAAAAGAAGCGAAAGAAAGTGACTCGTTGGATTGCAAATGAACATGGAAAATTGTGTATTTTCACATTTAAAAATTTTGAATTCAAACTTTTTCGCCTTTTAACAATTTCGAAAAATTTCGAAAAATTCTAAAAATTCAAACAATAAGGCTGTTTTCTGAAAATTAAGCAATTTTAACGGTAAAATTCAAGTTCATAAACTGAAGGCCTAAAAATTTTCAAATTTTACAATTAGTGTTATGTAAATTGTATTGGTATCTTAAAAAAGTATAAATAGTTCTCAAATTAGTTTTTAAATTTTCTGCAGTTTACCTTTTCTACATACCTAGATGTCAAAAAAGCATACCGAATTTTTTCAAATTTTAATCACTTATTTTCTAAGAGAAAATCATCCCTGTTTACCAGTCACTGAAATGGATTAGAAAAAAATGGCCAAGACCCAGGAATAAAAATTGGATGTACAGCGAATTTTTAAATTTTTAATTGAGATTATCTTTAACTTTGTGATATCAAAAATTTCCATACACATTTATTTTTAATAATACTGTAGGAAAAAATCAACAAGATCGAGCGCCGAAATTATAATTAGAGCAAATTTTCTGTAATTCTATGGGGACGGCTGAAATATCCCGAAAAATAAAATTTCCGACTCGGTAAAACTCTCTGTCCAAAAAAATACAATTCCAAAACTAATAAAATTCCTGAACAGTTTATAATATTAACGTATTTGAAAATTCACAAATAATAAGACTCCCCAAATAAAATTGTTTCTTAATCAATATTAATTATTTATTAAAACTACGATAATAAAATATTGTTATCAAATTAATTTTTGTTTAATATTTAAAGTGTTAAAAATTATTGTTTGAATTTAAAATTAAAATTATACAAAAAATTTTACCAACAAATTAATATATAAAAACACGTGTTTTTTAATTAACATTTCGATTTTTCAGAAGAACTTTTGTGATTTAAAAAATACTATATACATTTTCAACCAAAATATCTTATCCCGAAATATATTTTGTTTTGATTATTATTTTAAATTTAAATAATTATGTTTAAATACTTCAAGCATTAAAGAAGTTGTTTCTTTGGTATAAATATTTGATTATTTCAAATAAAAAAAAGAAATTGTCAAAGAAAAATTCTTTCAGCACTTGTTTATCTTGAAATGTCTTTCTATAATACTTTTTTTAAAATTAAAAATATGAATTTTCGAGAACATTTTTTTATAATTAAAAAAAGGCTGTACCGAAAACCTGGATGAAGCTTCAGACAAAGATAAATATCTTTGCTTCAGATCTGAAAAAATTCAGCGATACATACATGTCAAACTTTTCTAACCTCAAAAAAATTTTCTACTACTTTACCGTCATATTTTACGAAGAATGAGAAAACAAGAATTCGACTTCGTAGTACGATGAGGGCAGCACCTCGATAGGGCAAAAAAATGTGATGTCCTATATATATATAATTCCCCACTCCGACGCCCCGTACCGCATCTACGTTTATAATATCTTTGTCTACAGTCTCTTTTTTCCTTACCAGGGCCGTTGCCAGCTGCGCCCCCCCCCCCCGAAATTCCGCGAATCCCAACATTCTCCTATAGATGTAAAAAAAACCAAACTATACCTACGTTTTGCCCCCCCCCCCACCAACCAAATTTCTGGCTACGAGCCTGCTCCTTACCTTACAATAATTTATGCACTTCAATTCGGATTGTGTGCAAAAATCCTTAAAAAATGTATTTAATTATTTTTAATTAGGTATTTCTTCACATTTTGAGTTTTACCGCATTTACCCATTTACAACACATAACCGGTACATGACGGGTAAATGACGGTCAGAACTTTCTCAGTCCCATTACTACCAACGATATTAGGTCCTAGATAAGGCATGGGTCAGTGGTGGGGACGGCCGATATATATGTCTAACTACATTTTCGACTATCTCGAGGTGCTGCCCTCTTCAACTTTTAATCGTTTCTATGGCAACCACGTCATCCTAGTACGTCAGCTTGAGGGGCGGGGACGAGGCGCTAAAAATGCTTTGAACACTGAATTACCTAATTATATTCAAATTAAAGATAGCCTAAAAATATTCTATTTATTATTATTTTAAATTTTCGAGACAATAAGTAAATGTAAAAAAATTCTTTTCGTACTTTAGAATTTTAGTTAAATTTCTAAAATTATTTTAGAAAACTAAACTTAAAACTTAAATGAAATTGAAGATAAATTAAAAAATTAAATAAAATTTATTTAAATTCCAAATAAAATAAAATTTAGTTGAATTTAAAATTTAAATAAAATTTAGCTAAATTCAACATTTAAATGAAATTTAGGTGAATTTAAGATATAAATACAGTTTAGTTAAATTAAATTAATTTCTCGTCTGGTTTCTTTTCAGAGAGAAATTTTCTAGCTATTAAGTAAATAAGTTTTAAAACAAATCTATTCGTACTTTAAGATTTATTGTAGTGCTATTTTGAAAATTATTTTGTAAAACTAATTTGAAAGATTGAATACAATTTGATCACTTCAAAAAGTGAATACATGTTAGTTAAATTCAAAATTTAAGTAATATTTAGTTAAATTTAAGTAAATTTTAGTTAAAATTGTAGACGTTGAATGGTGTAGTGAATTGAAGTAGAATTTAGTTCAATAAAAATGAAACTGTCGTTAAATTTTTAATTTGATTGAATTAAATACAGATATATGTGGGTTGTTTCTTGGCTTCAACAATGGAGAGCATTCAAATAAGCTGGAGAAAATTAAAAAACTATTTAGCATGGAAATACTTTATTATCCCACAATTTTATTTCAAATTAGAAGTATGTTAGCAAGTAAATAATTATTCCATTCAAAATTATTCAGTTTCGAAAATTGGATTATAACTTCAAAGCCTTTGAAATTAAAAGGTTTTAAATGAGAGAAATTTGAAATTAAAACAATTAAAATTACAGTGTAATTACTTTCTTTTAAAAGGGTAAAAATAAAATAATAATTATTAAAAGAAACTAGTTTATAAATTTAAAATTCAAAATCTCAGTATTTGTAAAATTTCGAATATTCTTCGAGTATAACCTGTCAATTCAAATTATTTAATTTTAAACGTTTTAAATGAAATGACTTATAATTCGGCAATACATTTTTATTCAGCTTTAGCATATAAATAATTTAAAGCTGCAATAAGCAGATTATTCGATGTCAAACTTCGTGAAAAATTGGAATTAATGTAAAACCTTTGAAATCGAAAACTTTTTATAAGGAGAGTAATTTTAAATTGAAAGGTTTTAATATATTTTCAATCTAAAACATTCAAATTGAGTAATTTTATAAACAGAATTTTCAAGAATTGTATTATTTGAAATTTTTTCATAGAGATGATAAATTAAAAATACAAGAAATAATATTTTTTAAATTTTGAATATGCCTCAAGTGTAATCTGATAAATTTAAATTATTTAATTTTGATAGTTTTGAATTGAAAATTGAAATGCAGAATTCTAAATGTTTGTATTTGGATATTATCAGATTTTGGAGGCCATTCATTTAAGCCTAATCAAGTTAGAAGGCTTACAGTTGTCAATTTTACGATATTAATCCCTTATATTCAAAATCAAATTAAATTTCAATGTTAAAAGTTTTAATTGTTTAGGATTTGATTCTTCAATTCAGAATTTTTTCAATGCTTTACATTTTTAATTTTACAGTTTCAAACCTTTTTTTAAATTTGAATCATCATGAAAACAATATTACATTTTAGAAGACACGACTTTTTTTACGTAAAAAAATTAATTTAGGAAATACCCCGTGCGCCAAGGTGAACGATCTGTCGAGAGGGAAAAATGGGTTAAGCCAAATCTGCTGTTTGCGTGAAGAAACTCACTATCTTCGTTTTGACGTGAGTCTTCTTTACGGATACGGGGCAACGCGAAAATGACCCTTACATCAAACTTTAGAGAGTAACTTTTTTCTTCAAGACGGCAGAAATAATCACGGCTTATCACATTAAAAAAAATTATTTGATAACAAAATTTCGTCACTTATTTATTAGATGAAATCATTTGTTCTTGTTTACAAGATTTAAGAAGTAAGAAAAAAATGTTGATTGGAATATATTGATTTTTGAAGAACAAGAAGCTTTAAACATTATAACGATAGGCGTAAATAATTTAAAAATATCTTCCTTTTTAATTAAATAAACTCAATATTAAAATGGAAGTTTTAATATTGTCATAAATAAATATTCACTTCAACTTCAAGTACCTAGATGATAGTTTTTACTTGTAATGTTCATTATAATTTTTACATTATGTCTAATTGTCTACTGTGTTATGAATTGCAGTTAGAAGAAATTTGTGAATAATGCAATAGAGCGGAATTAAACTTCGGCTTTCAATAAAGATCTTTGAAAAGGTGTTTAAAATTTAAAAAAAAAAATAAGTCTAACAAAAAAGTGCCAGATCATGTATTTTTTGGTACGAATCATAATTCTATTCAAATATGAAATTCCTTCCAAATTTATTTTTAATTATGCAAGAAATAAACATGGTTAATATCTTTTTTAAATAAAAAGTGGGGGTTTTTGCATGATTGTTGTTATTTTTCTTTTTAAAAAAACCTTCTTTGTTAATGAGGTAATTAATTTATAATGCATAAGCCTTTACAATTTTATAAAAGAAGCTGAAAGTTGATCAAATATTTAAATTATTAGAAAATAAATTTATTTACGAACAAATTTATAAAAGCAAGGTTTTTTATTAAAGGAAAGAATTTAAAATAATTATTTTAGCAAAATCAAACATTTTGAATTGAATTAAATATGCAAACACTTGAACAAGTAAATGCAAACAAAAGCTTAATCGACCAGTTGGAAAGTATAGTTTTCTATACATGGCCGGTGGACAACATTTTAAAGTTTCAACTTATTTTTCTCAATAAATACAAAATAAATAAAAAAAAGGAAATAATTAAAGGAAACTAAATAAAATACTAAGGAAACTTATATATTTATTAAAAATAAAATAAAAACGGCGTCAAATTATTCTAAAAAATATAGACTATTAAAGTACATAATAGTTCTGTGAATTTATGATTGCGGTTTAAAAAATGTAATTAGCTCAGATATTAGAACAAGAAAAAGACGAAAATTATGGAAATTTTAATGTCAAGTTTTAGTATTAAATGCTAATAAAAAAAAAATTAAGCAAACTTACATTTTTTCCTAAAGTTAGATTTCTGGAGCAGGGAAAATGACGTTTTGTAAGATTAAGTTACTTCTTATTTCAATTTGAAAAAGTGGTTCATATTTAGAACATGACCTTAGCTAAACTATAGAAGCAAGCCGTAATTTCCTTTGACTTTCGAAAATGTTTCTTACACTTTACAGCTGTTTAAAAACTCATATACCACTAAATTCACAAATATTTAAAAAATGCAACATTTCAGAAGACATTTGTCAAGGTCTATTAGGAAATTGAGGAAAAAAAATTTTCTATAAGTTTTTATAAGGAAATTTCTTTTCAGAATTTTTATTTTTTTAACCAGAAAAAAATAGTAAGGACATATTCAACCAGAATTCTGGTTGATTTAACCAGACAGTTTTTTTAGTTTATTTAAATTTAAATAAAACTTAACTGTATCTACAAATTCACTTTTCTACTAATTTCCAAGAAAATTATAACTTGAATAAAAAATAAACTTTTTAATTAAAATTTGTTATTACTATTTTATACTAACATCTTTGCTACATTTTGGGCATAATTTTGATTTCAAAAAGTCTTTAGAGTTTTCGTATTCCTTGAAGACATTTTCTACGCAATTAAAATTATTTTTACATTCGTTCATAAAGTAAAATTAGATTATTACTATTTTTTATTTTAAATGCACTATAATTTGGCGCGATCGAATATATGGTTGCCTGTCGCGCCTCTATAGGTATGTGAGGAACCAATCGGTACATATCGCGCCTCTAGAAGTATGTGGCCGAACTAAAAGCAATATAAATATGCAAGACCACAAAATTGCCTGCCGCGCTCACTACCGGTATGTGGTGCAACTAATCTCATGCCGCATCTAGGACGATATATATATCTAACTACATTTTTGCATGCCTCGAGGTGCTGCCCTCTTCAACTTTTCGATGTTTCTATGGCAACAGCGTCCTTTGCCTACGTCTACTAAAGGGGTGAGGCCAAGGCGAAAGCCAAACCGAAAGAGCCGGTGATTTTCTGTTTCTTGATTTTCGCGCTTGCCTTCACCAGCCATATCTATAGCTGACTCGGGGCTGTCTATGCACGCCGAAAATGTTAAAATTAATGAGGGCCTAAGATTATTATATTTATTATTATGTTAAAATTAATTAATTTCTTTTTTAAGAAGGGACACTTTCGAGAAGTTGAAAAAAATACTTGTTATATTTTAGAATTTTAGCGAAATTTCAAACATTATTTTAAAAAATATAATTTTTATAAAAATAGTGAATTGAAGGTTCGAATACTTCACTGTCTAAATTTATCCTACATGTATTTTTACATCCTAAAATATTTTATTATTTTTTCGCATAATTAAGGTATAACTGAAGTAATATTTACACTTCTCTGAAGTGTCGAATTGACAATTTACATTCAATTCCGAGGAAAAATTTAAGGTTTTCACTACTCATTTAATTATTTATCAAAATTATATTAAAATTCTGTTTTTTGTTTGTTTTCGTTTCTTGATTATTTGAAACGTATAATGTTTTTCCTTGTAATTTGTTTAGTTACAAAAACCAGTACAAAACCAGTACAAAAACCAGTCCAAAAAAATTCTAAAGAAATATAAGGCGTTTAGGGGTGCATCTCAGCAACTAAGGCTTTTACAGAAAAATAAAAAAGGAAAGAATTCCAAAGAATTAAAATAATTCAATCATTTCTGGCGAGCCGGGAAATGACCGGAAATTTTTTTCCTTGATTAAAACGGCCACCTGGATTTCTTAGTATTTAAAAATTTATTATATTTATTGGTGTTTTCCTGTAAAAATAGTTATCCTTTTTCGTGCTTGTAAAAAAATTCCCACCAAGGATTGAAAAAATTTTTGATTTTATTTATTTCTTCAAGTGAATTTTGTTTAAGTTTGCAATAACAAAGAAAAACTATCCAATTAGGGGTTTTATGGGTTTAAAAATCGTGATTCATTTTTTTCATAAATAGTTTGGAACTAATTTTCACATTGTACACATCAGCTGGTTTTTAAGCATATTATATTGATGATGTGTACAATGTGAAAATGATTTGGAAACTATTTATGCAAAAAATAAATCACGAGTTTAAACACTTAAAACCCCTAATTGGATAAATTTTCTTTGTTATTGCAAACTTTAAAAAAAATCTACATGAAGAAATAAATAAAATAAAAAATTTTTTTCAATATATATATATATATATATATATATATATATATACGCTATGCCTTACAGCTAATAAAATCCCTCGTATCAGTTATTATTTAAGACTCACTTTCAATTGATTTGAATTCAATATGAAACGCTTTAAATTCCTAAGATTTAACGTCGAAATATATAATGAATTCGCAACAAAGAAGATTAATTTTCTTACCAAAAAAGACGAATTTTTAACAAATTCCATGAATTTTCAACTTATAAAGGATCCATTTCTAATCAAGACTAGACAAGTTACAATTTAAAAAAAAAAATTTTTAACATAAAAACCAAATTGTCAACAAAAAAAGTTGAATGTTAAGCCAAGGAGGTAAATCTTGCAGAAATATGATTTTAAAAAAACTAGATTTAACAAACATGAAAAAAACATGGAAAAGTACATTGACAAACGGATCGTACTTTAATTTTCTACCATATTGTTCATTCATTATTCAAAATATACTAATTTAGAACTTAACAATTACATTTTTAATAAAAAGACGATGTAAAAAAATCAAGAAAATTAAATTCGACCAAAAAGATGAATTTTCAACAAAAAAAAAGAATGTTCTAAAAAATAATTAAATTTTAAACTTATAAAGTATAAATTTCGAACAAAAATGTAAAATTGCAAATTTTCAGGTAAAAAATTAATTTTGAACAAAACAAAAAATCCAAAATGTCAAGAAAATTGTTACCTGTTAAAAAAATATATTAATTTTCAAGTAAAACTAGAAATTAAATTTTCAACAAAAGAGTCAATCCCAAAGATCAAGGGGAGTCCAAAAATATGAATCTTTAATGAAAAAGTTCAACTTTTAACTAAGTCGTTTAATTTTCAATTAAAGAAGATAAATTGCGAAAAAAATAGTTAAATTTTTAAGCAAAGAAATGAATTTTTCAGCATTGTATTAATGATCTACCAAAATAAGACAAGCTTTCAACAAAATATATTAATTTTTAACTAAATTTTTGAATTTTAAAGCCGGGAGGAGCAATTTTAAACCAGAAAATATTATATATATATATAATATTATAATATATTTAAAAAAACGAATTTTCTAAAAATAGAATAGTTAAATTTTCGACCAAAGAGGTGAATCTAAAACCAAAAGAATAATTTTTTTACCACAAATATAATAGTAGACTTTCTATCAAAAAGAATTTAAGCGAAAAAACGGTAAAAGGGGGTTTCTTAAAAATAGAGAAAAAAGAACAATTCTTTAAAAGCGAATAATAAGGAAACATACTAAATGTTATTTAAGTTCGTAACTTTTTGTCCACTGACCCCCAACCTCTGTTCGAACCATAGTCTTTAGCATGACCCCCCTCCCCATGAAATTGATAATGCAGTTTACTGACGACCCCTTAAAGTTTCCATTTTTGTATTTAATAAAATTATCCTTATGATGTATAGTTTCAAACTTGTTTAACATAAAAATACACATTACAGCGAAAAGTAACAGCGTTTTACTTTAAAGAATGCAAATGATTTTTATTTTTTGGCTATTAATAGTATTCAGAAGGCCAAACAATTTATCCTGATGACTTTTTTTATACAAAAAAAATTCTCAGAGTTATAGCATTTCCAAATTTTTAATATCAATCGAAAATCAAAATTATAAGCCAAACAACGTACGATATGAAAAAAAGTAAAGAAAAGCATTGCTTTTTAAAAGCCCTGCAAGATTATTATACAAACTTTCTGGATTTTCTTGTAAAGTTGAAAATTCTAATTTTTATTGCACAAAAAATAATGAGATATGAAAAATCCCATTTTCTGGTCAAACTATTCAGGATACAAAAGAAGATGAATCAACAAAAATTGTGATCTCAAAAAAGATCTGCAAATTCGTTAATAATCACTTCTTGATAAGAGGCGTACGTTGTGTTTTATTCGCGAAAAATAACATTGAAAATATAAAAAAAAGAACTTTGTGAAAAAATGATACAAGTTACGAAAAAAAAAATTATTCAACAAAAACTATTTACCCGAAAGAGAGCTACAAATTTGTTATGAATTAGTTTTTGACATGACACGCAGTTTTGGTTTTGATCATAAAAATGGTATTAAAAATAAAAATGCAAAATTTGTGGAAAAACAACAAAAAGTACAAAAACAAATTGATTGAAAAAAGTTATTCGCTTAAAAAGTGACACAAATTTGTATTAATTTATTACATTTTTATTATTTATGATGCAGAAAGTATTAGAATTGCCCGAAATTTGACAACACAACATTCAAATTTTGAACCAAATGACGCAAAATACGACAAAAAGTCTCGAAGAGAAATGATAGGTTTTGAAAAATCCTACAAAATTTCTTTAAACCACTTTTCAATAGGACTCGTAATTTTGTTTTATCGTAAGTAATATATGCAGATAATCGAAAATTCCAATATCGCGCTAAAAGACGCAAGATACGTGAAAAATCTAAAAGAAGACTTGTAGAATATTTTGCTTTATACATGTATAAAAAATAATATGAAAACCAAAAACCTATAATTAGCATAACAACGCGAGATCTGGAAAAATGTCTAAAAAAAGGATTGTATTTTTTAAGTTTATTTTAAGGTGGTTCAGAAAATATAAATTTACAACTGTCTGTCAAAAAACGAGTGCTCAGCGCGAGTGTCGCGATAATATTGTGTACCTCAAAGCCTACAGAACTTTGAGAAACTTAATATTTAACTATACTTATTCAGGACAAAAATTCAGAATATGAACACGCATATAAATACTGCAATCTAAAGAGATGTTTTTGATAAAGTTTCATTCAAGCACTCTGAATGCAAAGAGTAAATATCTAAGCGCGAATCGCGGGAATCAAAAGACGCGCCCCTCAGGCGCGCTCAAACTTACGAGCCACGGGCACAGCGCACGGTGAGAATGTGCCCGGGACAATAAAAAGTTCATTTACGGATTATTTCTATTACAAACTAACAATTAAGAGATAAATGTTTTTGAAACTTTCCAATAATTTCTGACCTTTCAGTTTAAATTGAGAAATGTAAGGCAAAATATTTATATATTCTGATCAACCACTGGAGTAAAATTCAAAAATACATTTTTTCAATTTTGAAATTATGGGGTTCTCAATTTAAAAAATCGGGACATAATTTTCATACATAGTAATATACATAAATTTCTATAAAATATTATATAAAAAATATAATAAAAAATAATTTTATTATATAATTTTATCGTTTCATTATAATTTATTTAATTTATAATTAATTACACAAACATAGAAATTTACGAATTATTGTTTACTTAAATTAATAATCGTGAGGGAGGCGGTATTCCTATAACATTTAACTCTACATCAAAAAACTCCAAATCGCTAATTATACATGCGAGAACGCTGTACGATCATATTTATTTAAAAAATTAATTATTTTAAATTTCAACTAAATATGTTTATCAATTAAAACGTTTAATGTCTTGAAACGTATAGTTTCATTTAATAGAATTTCTACCGCTTTTTTTCAAAACAACAAAATAATATTATTCATAGAAAGTAAATCTTATGCATCTACATATTTTCTTGATGCAAAATTTATTCAAATAATGGATTCATTAATTGAAAATAATAAATCAAAATTCTCGATATAAAATTTGTATTTTATACTTTTAAGTATTTAGTATTTGCCGACTTAGTATCGGCTATTTGGTGGGCAATTTTCGCCGGGAGCGCCGTCTACAATTAGTTCCTCGAACTATACACGTGCCCCATCTAGGCTTATAATATCTTTGGTTTAGCGCCGGCGCTGGTAATGTTTTCGAATATTTGAAGTGTTTGACAAGTGAAAAAGGAAATTATTGGATACATTTTTTTTCAAAATGCGTAATAACAACGTGAATTATTCTGTAGTAAGTGTTGATTGAATAAAATAAAATATCACTATGTTTTTGCAGATAATTTATGCAAAAAAAGTAAATATAGGGTGTAATAAGCATATTTTAAAACTCTAGTGGCTTAGCTAACCAACAAACCAAAACTAGCATTTGTTGCAAAATTCACAAGAATAAAATAATTTTATGAAAGCTTCCAATACTTATAAGTCCTGAATGTATTGACACAATATTTACCAAAAGAGTTGTGAAGAATTTCGTTGTTTTTTTCGACAAGCAGGTTATAATCCATGTGGTTATTCTAAAATAATTGTTATTATCTTTTGAAATCATAAAAATTCTTTTTAGAAATTGTTCGCTTCTGTAGTCAATAATTATAATTCCTTGAACAAATAGAAATTTGTCAAACATTTGATGAAATGTCTCAGAGCTATGTAATTATTTATTAAAAAGTAGAATAGGGTACCAATTTGAGAAAAAAGTAGACATCTCTGGCTCAATTTTTATACATCTAAAAAAATAAAAAAATACTTAATTGTTTAAATAATTACATTACGTTAAAAAAATTTTAAATACTTCAAGTCTTGACCAAATATCACATTTCATCCAGAAAATATATTATTTGTATGTATTTAATCTCTCCCTTATACGGGTTAGAGGGCCTCCGCTCCCTGTACATATATTTACAATTCCATCTTTAGTCTAACTTAACTACTACTTATATTCTAATCTTTCTCTTTACGTAGGATGAATAATAGTAACAGTCGTAACATTAATTCTTAAAATGACCGAGCTTCCAGGGCTTCCGTTTCCTCTTACCATAAAAAATGCATTTTCTACGATATTGAAAACATATTACGCTTTTTACTGTCCTTTTTCAGGATAACCGGTTAGGCTCTGCCCTCTCCCTTGCTTTCCCTTACTTCTTCCAATTTCTTCATCCACATCACTCCCTGTCCACTACCATCCAAGATCCATCTTACACACTCATTCACACTCAACTGCCCCTCTTCCTCTCCGGTACATATCTCTAATACATGTGCCCATGGCTCCATTTCTTATCCACATACTCAATAAATTCTCCTCTTCATCCATCCAATATTTGCATGCTCACATTCATTCTCCCATTCGAATCCGTACAACCCTACTCCATTTTTCTTCCTTTTTTATTTTTTGCACATATTCTGGTTCCGTCAACCCTTTGACCATCATATACCATCTATTGTACCTCGAATCTATTATCTTTGCCCATCTCTCTTCTCCATGTTTAACTAATAGCTCTAAGTCTATGTCCTGCCACTCCATAACCCCTTCTCGTATATTACAAATTCTTCTCATTTTCTCCTTTCTTCCTCCCATTTTGAATTTTCCAAATTGCCTCTCGCTTCATTGTTCCGAATTTCTTCAAAACACGATTGTGCTATTCTGCTTCCCTTTCCCCTTTTTAGCTTCTCTTCAAACCTCCAGGCTCTCTTAATTTGTCTAGTAACCATATTTTCTCTCCCTAACTCTTCTCTTAACATGTATCCTGAGCAACTTCAAGTAACCCCCATTACCTACCTTAAAAATCGCTCATGCATGCTCTCCACTTTCCTATGTTCCTTCCATCCTCAGATCTCCACACCATAACACAACACCGCCCACACCAACGCATCAAACAACCAGACCCTCAGTCTCCAATCGTTCTTAAACCTTCTCCTTCCTATACCCCATACTTGGCCCATTACTTTACTCGCAGACTCAATTCTTTTCCTGACCTGCAGCTCGTTTCCCCCCTTCTGACTCAAACCAAAAACCTAGGTAACAGAACTCCTCCACAATTTCCACTTTTTGTCCGTTCATCTTCCAAACGTAATTTATTTTGCTCTTTCTATTTCTGAAGCATACCTCCTTTGTCTTATCTACGTTCACCGTCAGATCTTTTATTCCCACATATTCTTCGAAGATTCTCATCATTAGGTTCATCCCTTTCTCATCATCTGCTAACAGAACTACATCGTCCGCGTATGCTAGAGAGTACAGTTTTCTATTACGCAGAAACGTTCCTCCTTTTCCTTTCTCCTTTAGCTTCTCCTCTAAGTCTGCCAGCAGGATATGGAATAGTAACGGACTCAAAGGGCACCCTTGCCTTAGACCTCTGCCTGCCCAGAAAACCTGCCCTTTTTTCTTTCCTATTTTCATTCTAATCCTGGTTTCAGTAAAAATTTCCTTTATCCTCTCCATCAACTTTTCCTCAACACCCCTCTCTTTCATTGCCTGCCATAGCACTTTTCTGTTCACTGAGTCAAACGCTGCTTTGAAATCTACGAACAAAGCGACTAGTTTCCCTTTCTTTCTCTCCAAATTTCGGTTAACTAAACAGTTAAGTACGTACTATCGGCGAGAAAACTATAGGCATCTTCCTCTGAAGTTCAACAACTCAGTCAAAAAAAATCCTATCGCAACAAAAAAAATAGTCATATAAAAGCTGAAAGTGTTCTATGTAAATGAGCTTGAAGACGTTTATGTGACAAAATTTTTGTGCTTAGCAGACTGAAAAATGTAAAAAAAAGTCAGGATTTGCGGGTACATTTAAGAACAGTCAAGTTTATAGCATTATTTCTTATACAAGGAGCGATGGAAAAAATTTGAAAAAATTCATGAGCATGAGGAAAACTGTTGTGAACCAGTTGCAGTTGAGAAATTAAAAAAAAATAATAAAAATTGTTGCTTAAGGCCATATAATGAGTATAACAGCTGATCAAGTCAACCCTAAGATCAATATTTTTTCACCCATAATTAAAAATAAAAGTTTAAATAACGCGGAAATTTTTTTCGAGAAATGTTAATGAATATTAAAGGGTCGTCTGTGGCCTTGCAAAAAGTTGGAGGAAGAAAAAAGTTTATTTATGCAAATAATGATTATCGAAGGACACATTTAGGCTTTACAGGAGAAGTTTGACTTTTAACATTCTCTGACGGTAATCACACAATCTGTTTGACCCACAGACCACTAGAAGTTCGAAGTTGTCTACTCGCTGCGCGAGTGCTGCTTTGACGCAGCTGATACCAGACTGTTTCGTATGTCAGACCAAATATGTTTATTTGCATTTCAAATGCATACATTAGTTTTTGCATTATTTGTGCATAATTTTCGTGAGCTATTTTTGTTGTTTTGCCCCACTTTGATCAATATAAACCTCATAACTAGCCCATTGACAACATTGCAAATTGCTTGCAGGTTTTGACGACAGCACAGTCGGTATTTCTCCAAAATAGTCATTAAAAAAAACTTTTTTCACTATTCGAATTATTTAGGACCAGAGACATATTCTTGCATGCCTTCTATTTACTAGGCAGTCTGATAAGTACCTGAAAATTCTAAGAGATGGCATTAGTATTCACTACTGTGAACCATTTTCGTCGAGCTTGATCCTTCAAATGACGCCTGTCAAAACTTCAGACATTTATGTTTACGCATTTACAAGTTACAGCACTGAGGAGCGACAAACCTCCGAGTTTTTTTTAATATGGAAAAATCTGAGTTTCGAGTATTGATCAAACACTACTATCTTCGCAAGAAAACGATATCCGAGACCAAGGCCAAGCTGGATAAGTATTACCCGGACTCTGCACCGTCGATTGGAACGATTCATAAGTGGTTTGCCGAGTTTCGTTGTGGCTGTACGAGCACAGTTGATGCTGAACGATCTGGGCGCCCAAAAGTGGTCACTAAACCAGAAAATGTCGAAAAAATCCATGATATGATGTTGAATGATCCCAAAGTGAAATTGAGCTAGGTAGCTAATGCTGTAGGCATATCATTGGAACGTGTGGGCAATATCGTGCATTCAGTTTTGGGCATGAAGAAGCTCTGCGTGCGATGGGTGCCGCGTTTGCTCACAGTGGACCAAAAACGAATTCGTGTGACAACTTCCCAGCAGAATTTGGCATTATTTTCGCGTAAGCCGACCGAGTTTTTGCGCCGATTCATAACCATGGATGAAACCTGGTTCAACTACTACACTCCTGAGTCAACGCAACAGGCAAAACAGTGGGTTCCACCGGGCCAAAGTGCTCCGAAGCGTCTAAAAACGCAACAATGGTTCGGAAAGGTTATGGCCTCCGTATTTTGGGATGCACATGGCATAATATTCGTGGACTATCTTGAAAAAGGTAAAACCATAACCGAAGCATACTATTCATCAT
>NC_046663.1:124096398-124108239 GCF_010883055.1 Belonocnema kinseyi
ATCGTTGGACTCGCTGTATCGACCTAAAAGGAGAGTATGTTGAAAAATAAAACCGACTTTGGCCAAAAAACGTCTCCGTGTTTCATTTTTCAGGGACTTATCCTACTGCCTAGTATCGTGCAAAATTTTTAACACCATATCTCATTCCGTGTGGACGTAAGTTGGGAAAAAAAACTTCCACTGGTATTTAAAAAAAAAAAAAAAATTTCTCAAAATTTCCACCGGAACAAAGCAGAGAGATGAACTATATTACCTCCTCTTTCATTTCCCAAACTTTCAAAGCGATACCTCATTTCGTTTAGACGTAAGTTGGGAAAGAATAATTGAAGACCAGGTTTGGTCACGTGACCCTCTCGTCACATGGTCTTAAAAGTGCAAAAGTGTGCAACTATATTATCTTCAGTTCTAATACAGTAATACAGATATTAAAGCGATTCAAACTGCAAACTGTAATGGATAGGCTCTGTATTTATTTTCAATCCCGCGGAAGGATGTGTTAGTCTTATTTTTCGTGAAAATCGCGATATTTTTGGACATTTTTTTTTGGAAAACAAGTGACAGAAAGCAGGGAGGGGCCCTTTTTTGTTTTACTGCCGACCGCTGTTGCCATTCTTCGACCCCTGGTTCTGAGTGCTTGAATAGCACCTGGCCACGCGTCGAAGAATGGCACCAGCGGTCGGCAGTAAAATAAAAAAGGGCCCCCCTGCTTTCTATCACTTGTTTTCCAACAAAAACAAATGTCTAAAAATATCGCGATTTTCACAAAAAATATTACCAACACATCCTTCCGGGTGATTGAAAATAAATACAGAGCCTGTCCATTACAGTTTGCAGTTTAAATCGCTTTAATATCTGTATTAGAACTGAAGATAATATAATTGCATTTTTTTATACTTTTAAGCAACAATTTTTATTATTTTTTTTTTAATTTCTCAACTGCAACTGGTTCACAACAGTTTTCCTCGTACTCACGAATTTTTTCAAATTTTTCCCATCGCCCCTTGTATAAGAAATAATGCTCTTAACTTGGCTGTCCTTAAATGTACCCTAAAATCCTTACTTTTTTACATTTTTCAGTCTGCCAAGCACAAAAATTTTTTTACATAAACGTCTTCAAGCTCATTAACGTAGAACACTTTCAGATTTTAAATGACTGTTTTTTTATTGCGCTAGCATTTTTTTTACCGAGTTGTCAAGCTTTAAAGGCAGATGCCTACTCGCCGATAGTAGATATTTCTTGACAGGCGGTTCCACCAGTCCCGTCGTCCACTCTACGGGCCAACCTTCCTCTTTCCAAACATTGTTGCAGATATTCTACATCCCATCCCTAAACCATTCTCCATACTTCATCGCTTCGTTCTCCATCCCATCTTCTCCTGTCGCCCTGTTTCTTTTTAGCCTATTTATTGCCTCATCTACTTCTTCTCTTGTTATTTCGTTCCCTTCCTCCATTTCTCCTTGGACTATTCTACACTTTTCCCCTTTGGTCTTATTTTGCTCTCCCCCTAATAGACCCTTAAAATAATCTGTCCATTCCTCCATTTTTATTTCTTCGTTAACGCCCTTCCTTTCCCCTTTATCCCTATTTATTACATCCCACACGCTATCTTCTTTGATCGCTTTTTCTACTTCTCCTTTATATTCTTCCTTTTCCCTTTGTATTTTTTCCCATCATCTGCTCATGTTCTTTTTTCCTCCTGTTATACTCCTCCTTCTCTATTTCCCCTTTCCTCCATTTGCTTACACTCTTTCATTCTCTCTTTACTCTCCGAGCATCCTCGTCCCACCAGACTCTTTTTCCCCCTACTCTTTCTTCATTAGTATCCAGCTCATTCTTTACTTTCTCAATCGACCCCTTCAACCTTTCAATTAATGAGTCTATTCCCTCCTCTTCTTCATACCTAACCTTCTCCTTTCCCCTTAATTACTAAGTTATTTTTCCTCTTTGCCCTTTCTTCTCCTTTCAATCTTCTTTCAATCTCACTGTGTCTTTTCTTCAATCTTTCTTTTTCACTTTGGACGTTCTTTTCATTCCCTTTAAATATTTCCTCATTCTCTGTTTCTTCCCCCATATGCTCATTACTAATTTCTAGATTACCTATCCGTTCTTCCAACTGTTTTATCTCCCTAGATCTCTGTTCGTCAACCTTTCTCGGTCTATTCTCAATGCTCTCTAGCTTACCCCAAACCTTGTCTTTCTCCTCCTTCCAGCGTTTATTCCATTCTTCCCATTTTTCTCTTACCTTTTTCACTTCCCCCTTACATCGTCCCTCGGCTTATTCATATCCCTATTTATGTCATTCAATATCTTTCTTGTTTCCTCTCTAAAATCTTTTATGAGAGCTTCCAATTTTTCAAACATCCCCCCATCCCCCCTATCTCTCTGGTGTTTTCCGTTGGCATTGCAATTTCAAAATTACCGCCTGATCTACCTAAGTTTTAAGGTTATGATTTCCTATTTTCACTTGATTGCGGTGAAATTTTTAGCTTTTAAGACAAATATTTCTGTCATTAAACTTCTATGGACATGAAACTTAATTTTCACCATGGATTCCCAGATAACAAAACGCTTGCAAAATGATGGCGTATTCGCACGCATATGTGCGGATCAATCGGCACAATGTGATCTCACCTGATGAGACATATGTGTCATCAATTGAGGCTCATATCGCTCGCACGTTATGATAATCACGACGTGCGTCGCATATCGCTTGCACATTTTGATTTTCCAATAACATTTACATTTATATTACTATTATTATTAGGAAATAAAAGAAAAGTAATTAATTTGTCAAAAATTTTATCTAAACAATTATTATAACCAGTAAGTAGAAAGTAAGTAGAATAATTCAGCCGCCAGTTAATATATAATACATTGTGAGGTCTAAAATTGAATCACTTTAATTTACATTTTCATTATTATATCGTTATAAACAATTAAATTTGCACTAAAATTTACAGATTTGCAGAGAGATATCTCAGCACTTGTCTGACTAAAAATTTTTGAAGAAAGGTAAATTCATTTTCAAGGCACGTACTAGAGACAAGAAAAAGAAATTTTGAGATCGAAATAAAACTTTTTTTTATAAAAAAAATTTTAAAATAGCCTTTTTTCATCAATGTATGGAATATTACACAATTAGTTGTTCAAAACAGAGTTTTTTAACATTTTCGTATAAACAACTTTTACTTCGATCAAAAATTGTTTTTCTGCCTGTGTACGTGTTTTATCTTCTGGAAATATGTCGATTTTAGTACAAATTTATCTATTCAAAACGCTGTAACCCGAGAACGGTTAATTGTTCAAAGAAAGTGTAAGCGAAAAAAGTCTTGCCCTGATACAAACTTTCCAAAAAATATTTTACAGTATTTTTCTTCTTCATAAATACTGTATTTGTTTTAAGAAACTTGTTTCAACAATGAACGATGAACAAGCAAAACATATAAATTCAAAAGCCTTCGAGATTTCTTTTATCTTAATCGTAGTCAGACATTTAGTTTTCCTTAAAATAGTTTTATCTGCAGTGAGGAGTTACGTTTTTTAGTCTATTTAATTATTAAAATAATTGTAACGTCGTTTTCATCTCTTCTTACAATGGGCAAATACGTTTTTTATAATTTATTTCCAGCACATTAACAAATTTCCATTCTTCATGCCAACGGGCAATAAACTTAAAATATAAATTTATAATTGTATGTAGCAATGAGCAAGGAAAACAGAATATCTTAATCGTAGTCAGACTTTTAATTATTTCATTTGCCAACGGGCAATACATTTCCAGTATCAATTAATAATTATTAGATAGTGCACCTACTTGAAAAAGTGGATGCAATAAAAGACGGAGAAAAGTTTATTTTAAACAAGTAAAAACTAATAGCGTTTGAAATTGAAATTTGTTGACAAAAATCGTGTTAAGTTGATCAACTGTAAATATAAAATGATTTATGATTTTCAAAATTGAACTTTATTTCAAGTATTAAGAATTAAACAATAATTTATTTTACAGGTCAATTCTAAATCTGGTCAAAATTGAACTATTTAGATTTTAACGTTGAAAATTGAACTGTTTCTATTCGAAAGCCTTAGTAGTTAAAGAAATGTAAACGAATGATTGAAACTGTAAAAATTATTTTTAATTTTTAAATAATTTCAAATTATTAGATTCATAATTAAACGCTTTTATGAAATTTCAAATTCTATTTAAATGTTGTTTCATTCTAAAATATTTCATGTTTAACCCATTAAATTTAAAATAATGTAATTAAGAAAAAGATTAATTTTTTTATATTTAGCAATGTATGACTGTTTATTTAAAAGGAGCAAGTATGAATCAAATATTTAAAAATAAACAATTTGCATCTAAATTGTATAAAATGGAAAGCCTTGAATCACCTTGAATGAACGTCACAATTTTAATTTTTCTACTTTAAAAATTTTGTATTTGTAAGTTAAATTGTTGAATTTTAATATAAAAATAGCAGTTGAATAATTATTCATTTAGAAAAATATGGAGTAAGTTTAAGAAATATCTAGGAGTTTTTAAAGATTTAAACGAAATTTAAAACTTGTAAAGATTTAAAAAATTTTTAAACAAAATGTATAGATTTTCGAAATAAAATTTGGAAGCTTTTTAAGAATTTTGAAAGGTTTTAAGATAATAAACAAATTATCTTGAGATTCCTAGGAAAATTTTTAATGATTTTTTAAAAATTAATTTTAACGGAATATTAAAAAACTTTTCAAAAGATTTCCAAAATTGTACAAAATAATGTGGAAGATTTTATGGCAATTTTTTTAATTTTGCAGGATTTATTAAAAGTTTTAGGAAAAAATCGAGTCATTCCTGGGAAAATTAAAAGTTTTATTTTATTATAAAGATAATAATTTGAAGAGAATATTTTTAAAGATTTTAATGAAATTTTTGATGTGTAAATAGAAATTGAACAATTATTAATTTGTAAGGAATACAAATAAAAATAATTAAACAAAATTAAGCAATATTTATCAACACTGGCAATATATTTTTAGTTGATTTCGCTAATTTGAAAAAAATTATGTCCAAAAATGAGTGCATCCATTTTTTCAAGTAGGCAACGAGCAACGAACATAAAATTTTCTTTTTACAAAACACTGATGAAAACTTATCGAAACTCTAATCCCTACTCATCGCTTAAATATTCCCCATCTGACGATTCGACGAGATTTTCCTTATCTCCATCATAGTTTACATTCTCTTCTTCCTCCAGTTCCAGCCGATTCAATCTCGCCTGTAGTACCTCTCGTGTCAGCCTCTCTCCTCCTTCCTGTGTCTTCGCAGTTTCTGAGGACTGGCCGTGGGTGTTCTTGGAGTTGCGATATTTTTGTTTTGTAGTTCTAAACACCTCCTTCATCTCCGTAGGGAACTCCTTGATATCTCGTGGGCCCGGGAAGCAAGGACACTTTTTGGCAGCCGCTGAAAAATAAATGTAAAAAGGTTATTCTAGAAGTTTTCAATAACTGATACATCTCTTAAATAAAAAAGGAAAAACATACTGTAAAAAATATATCATCATGAGCTTTAAGGAAAAGCTGAGAAACTCTGAGTTTCGCTCCGCCCCTGTTGATCAAATGGCGATACCAGAAAATAAAAAATCATAGTTATTGGACGAAACACTAAGGAAATCAAAAGATCTTAAGCAATTAACAAAAAAAAAATTGTATCGAAATAATATGTCGAAATATGAATTGTTTACAAAAACGTTCAGTTTTCAACAAAATTTAATTTCCAACCGAAAAAGATTAATGTTTAACCAGATAGTTGTATTTTTAACCAAAAAAGACCAAATTTCTTCAGAAAGAGATGAGTTTTTGAAACAAAAATATGAATATTTAACAAAATTGTTAAATTTTCCACTAAAAAAAATTTGTTACCCAAGCAAGGAAAAAAAATTATGTTGTATAATTTTGAACCAAGAAGTATGACTTTTTCAAAAAATTGTTCAATTTTCAACAAAATGTTACCTTTGAACCAAATAATAAAAATTTTAACTAAAAAAGATAAATTCTTAAGCAAAACTTAAATAGTATACTTCTCAGCTTAAATTAAAAAACTTTTAAGCAGAAATTAGTAGTTATCTTTTCTTATTGGGTTCTATGAATTCAGATTGCATAGGTGGGAAAACGAAAAAAAGAGGAATAGGGGAGTAAGCAAAACACGTATTGTGAAGCTTAGTTACCATAAATAAATAGGAATCTTGATAATTTGTAAAAAAAGAATAAGATTTTAAATAAATCAGGTTCATTTTTAAAAAATTTTAAATATTAGGTTAGTACATTGCCAAAATGCTTAAAAAGTAAAGTTCAATGTAGATCCTGAGTACGAGGCCTGAGGTTAGGAATTGAGGTTAGTAATTACAAAAAGCGCACAAAGAAAAAAGGATGTTTGGAAGTATTCAGTTAAAAATGTAGGTACTTACCATGCACAAGTTACACTGATGAAGAAAAAAGACCAAATAGCACCAGCACGTATTCAATGATTATTTATAAACCCGAAAGAAAACTCGAGGGCTATTGCCGGGTCGAAATATGTCAACACTGAACACTCTAAATTTGAAAACATGCAACTCGACGGTCAACTTCGTTGGTCAAATCAGCCTCCGATCTTCCGTCATTTGACTACCTATTCGTTTTGCTAAGCGCGTGCTGCATTCAAATTCGTAAATGCTATTGGTAATTTTTTTTTTCAAAAAGTTATAACTCGAATCATATATACATAAATCTTCTCTGTAATTATGTGTGTATTACATAATATAATATTATAATATAATAATAACTAATTATTATATAATAATAAAGTTTCAGATGTACTATTTATATTTAAAAATTAAAATATAAATTAATAATATTACGGAAATTAATTTTCATTTCGATCTTTTAATTGTAACAATGAAATGCGATTTATTTACTTTCACGGCAAACATTTTATTATTTCTGCAGGAATGTGATTTCTTTTGGACACCGCAAGAAAGAGATCTTTGATAACAATTTCATATTTTTTGGAAATGTAACCTTTATAAATTTAAAAAGTAAATAATATATTATTAATATTATTTTTCAAATTATTAATTAATTAAATAATTTATTTAATTATTAATTTATTAATTTTTTTTTCATCTCAAGAAAGATATCTTTCTTATCAATGTCATATTTCTTTGGAAATCGAACCTTTATAAATTTTAAAAAATCAATAATATATTATTAAAATTATTTTTTTATAATCAATTAAGGTCATTTGACGAGTGGGTCACGTGACCAGATTCCTACCTTACCGACACCTTTTTTGTTTCCCAACTTATTTTCAAACTAAACGCCACATCGAGTTGAAAATTTGAGAAACAAAATAAGAAGCAATAATAAACACGTGTCTGGCCATAATTTTTTATAATTATGAAAAAAGCAAAAAAAATTTGATTACAAAAAACACTTTTTTCATAATTCGAAAAATTTAGCACCAGACACATGTTTATTAGTGCTTCTTATTTAGTTTCTCAAGTTTTCAACTCGATGTGGCGTTTCGTTTGAAAATAAGTTGGGAAACAGAAAAGGTGTCAGTAAGTAAGGAATCTAGTCACGTGACCCACTCGTCACATGGCCTTAATTAAATTATTTATTTATTACTTAATTTATTATTTTTTTCACCGCAAAAAAGATATCTTTCATATCAATTTCATATTTGTTGGTAATTTAACCTTTATAAATTCAAAAAGTCAATAATATATTATTAATATTATTTTTTATGAATTAATTTATTTATTTTATTTTTTCAGCGCAAGGAACCTATCTTTGATACATAAGTTCATATTTGTTGGAAATTTAACCTATATAAATTTGAAAAGTCAATAATATATTATTATCATTATTTTTTTAAGATGTTTAACAACTATTGCCTTTAAATTGCCTTCACACGTGCGTTGAATTTTGCTTACATTTTGTGAAGTCATACGTGATCGCGAAATGCGAGTCATAGCGCACGTAGCTACGTGCCCATCATTCTATGATGGCGAAATGGACACTATCTCGCACGCACAGCATGATGCGGGTAACGTGCGTTGCACGATTGTTATCTGGGTTATCATTCAAAAAATTATAATTTGTTAAAAATATTAGTTTTACCGGATTTACCAGCTTGACGCATCATTACTTGTATTACCGGTAAAATTGGTAAATTTACCCGTCATACGGGTAAGGTCCCATCTCTAGTCACGAGAACGTTAACGGATTTAGGGTGCATTTATACCTCTGTCTGCCTGCTGATGCAGGCAGGCAATGGTCCAAGGCTATTCACACGACCAGCGAGGGAATTGTAAATATTATTAAATTTTTAAATACAAAAACCAAGGTTTTCTAGTTTAAATTGAAAATTATGATAATTAATTTAATTTTTATAATATAATGTAAAAATATATCAAATTCGCAACCCTGAAATAAGTATTTCAAAATGAATACACTAACAATTGTTTACAGATGAGTTGATGTTGTCATTCGCTCTTTGCTGCGGAGAAATTTATTCAGCAAGAGAAGGAAAGTTTGTAGGTAGATATTATTTCCTCTTAAGTACTTCATTATAATTCTGAAATCCAATATTTTAGAAATAAATCTATACAAGGTAAAATAATTTTTTTTATAGATTATTAGGCTAAAAATTGTTTTCATAGTAAAAGAAATGTCAATATACCACCTGTAGATATTTTCTTGTAATTAAAAAATATTTTGATGACATTACCGAGTGGGCAAAAAATTTTACGACGTTTTCACGATATCTTTACGACGACTTTAAGACATCCTATGTCCATATCATTAAGATGTCTCTACGATGTTAAAAACACATCGTCAGATTGTACGACGTATTTACGATATAGTAAAGACAGCTTATAACGCCATTGACACTGGATGTCGTAAAGTCGTCGTAAAGATATCGTAAAGACGTTGTAAGATTTTATGCCCATTGGGTAATGTCATTAAAATATTTTTTAATTACAAGAAAATATCTACAGATGGTATATTGACATTTCTTTTACTATGAAAATAATTTTTAGCCTAATAATCAATACAAAAAATTTATTTTGCCTTGCAGTCGCCGACGTTTCCGAAGAGTATGAACGCGATATTGCCTGTTTCTCATATTTCTCCGTCGTCGCAATAACAGCCAAAGAAGCTCCATTTCTTCGGCCGAGATATCTTTAGTTATCGTTAAAGAACGTGAATACGCCTTTGCAAGTATTCCACTGCCTTATATTTTTCCCATGAGGAAGCATACACCGCTGTATCGTCCGCGAATATAGCTATATTTCTGCCTTTATTCTTCATTATATCATTAATGAAAAATAAAAACAGTTTAGGTCCCAGTATGGATCCCTGTGGAACGCCCGCCGTTATATTTTGCAACTCCGATTTCTTACTATTAAATAACAGTGCATATTTTATATTTTTTAGATAGCTTATTAGAAGTTTCACGATATACGAGGTGTGTTCAAAAAGTAAGGTGACTTTTCAATTTTCGCGGTCTACGTACATTCAAGTTAAAAATTTTTTGTTTTGTTGTGTTTGAACACTCGTCACGATCATATGTTCACAGTTTTGACTATATAGCTCGTATTGTTTTTTTGGCAGAGGCGTAAAAGGTTAGAAGGGTTTGGCGTGCTCGGCGATTTTCTTCTTTCGAAAAAAATGGAGTCAAGAGTTTGCATTAAATTTTGTGTGAAAAATGGAATCCAGTGCTCTAAAACTCTTGAAATTTTGACAGTTGCATACGGTGAGTCTACTTTGAGTAAGCAAAATGTGTATAAGTGGTACAAGCTGTTCCAAGAAGGCCGAGAGGATGTCGAAGACGAACCTCGCCTTGGACGTCCCTGCATGTCAACAACAGATGAAAACGTTCAAGCAGTGGAAGAAATGGTGTTTAAAAATTGCCGAATTACCATCAGAGAAGTTGCTGAAGATGTTGGCATATCGGTTGGCTCATGTCATGCTATCTTTTCGGACGCTTTGGGCATGAGACGTGTGTCAGCGAAATTTGTTCCAAAACTGCTTAATTTTGATCAAAAGATCCATCGCATGACCATCGCTCAGCAGATGTTGAATGAAGTCAATAATGATATTCACCGGATTTGACCCCCAGTTACTTTTTTTGTTTCCCAAAACTGAGGAGGCTCATGAAAGGATATCGATTTTCAACGATGGAGATAAAAACTGCATCGCTGAAAGAACTCAAGGCTATACCACAAAATGATTATCAGAAGTACTTCGATGATTGGAAAAAGCATTAGCACAAGTGTATTATATCTGAGGGGGATTACTTTGAAGGGGACAACATAAATATTGAGGAATAAATGAATATTTTTTGAGAAAACCATAAAGTCACCTTATTTTTTTAACACATCTCGTACATAGGTATGTTTAACTGATGTGTGTATAAGTCCCCTGTGCCAAAGTGTATCTAATGCTTTTTCGATATCAAGAAAAACTTTGAAAACATTTGTTGTTTTGAATTCTTTGAGGCGATATAATATTATAATTTCAAAAATTTTGCTCAAGGTAGGTAAAAGACTAATTGACCTATAATTTTGTGGGAACATTTTATCCTTGCCTGGTTTTTGGAATGCAAGCACATTTGCAATTTTCCACTCTTGTAAAAAATATGATATTTTGAAGCATGAGTTGAAGATATAGGTTAATTGAATTATTGCTTTACGTGGAGGATTTTTCAGTACAAGATTTTAAATACCGTCAGGCACAGAGGTATTTCTTGGCGTAGTTCGTTTTATCGCTTTTTAAATTTCTTTTGGAGATGTTAGCACAATTGTATTTATTTCTAAATCAGTCTCTAGAATTTCAAAGGAGCTATTATTTACCATGAATTCTGTTTCCCTATCTTCCATGTTCTCGGTGAGATGATGCACCTTTTCGAAAGTTTCTACCAGCACATTAGCCTTATCTACATCGCTATATACGAGACCCATTGTGCCGTGTAGTTTCCTAATTTTCTCTGGGTTTGGTTTGGAAAAGTATTTCGCGGCTTCCAGAGAGAATTATCTTTTACTTTCAAATTTTGCTGTTTATTATCCCAATTATTGTTAGAGAATTTTTTAGTTTCTGCATCTACTAAGTTTCCGAGGGTATTTTTAATAATTTTGTACTGGTTAATGTCAGTTCTTTGGTAAAGTTTGCGGATTTAATTTCTCTCTGTCATAAGGTCTTTAATGTGTTCTGGTAAGGGAGTCTTTTCCGGTTCTGGTTTCGATTGAGGAATTGCGTTTGGCATATCATTTGTTATTAGTGAAGTAAAAGCGTTTACTGATCCATCTATAGCAATAGCTGCTGGTAATGTAGATTCGATGGAAATGTTAGCATGATGTGTTCCCGAAATTTATCCCAGTCTGCTTTTTTGCAGTTCAAAAATGTTCTGTCTTCGAATTCATGTGAGGAGTTGGAAAGGGAAATTACACAGGCCCACAAAAAAAAACAAAAGTGTCTGTGCAATTGACCAGACCTATATATTCTTATGTATTTTTCGACGCTGAATCCGAATTTGCAATAAAAAAGTAGGGTCCAGCTACTTTTTTATGGGGGTTTGCTCGAAAAACCTCATTTTTTACGGTTTTTCCATGGTTTTTTTTAAATAAAAAAAAAATAAAGAAAAATGTTATTTTTTTGACTTCAGAATCGAATTCTACGGGAAAAAATACATCGAAAACCATGTATTGATTTTTTTTACAAAAATTTCAACCCACCATACGGCGATGAAAAGGCAGAAAATCGCGAAAAGTGAAAATTTGCTTCAAATTTGATTAAAATGACATTAA
>NC_046663.1:124108339-124116088 GCF_010883055.1 Belonocnema kinseyi
TCTGTTACCAGAAGTGCCAGCGGAGTTAAATGAAGATGAGGAATTGTGATGTGCCATAAATTATATCTAAAACCCACACGCTAAGAATCCTGTCCCGATCGCTGGTGAGTCAGCCGTCCTAGGGGTGATAACTCTCATACCTCCCAACGTCTTCGTAGCAGCAGTTATAAACTTTAGATAGTTTAATTCAACTATCCAAAATGCAGAGAGTATCTAATTATTGCAAAGTTCAAGTTCATCACGCTAGCAAATATCTAGTATCCAACATCTCACTATCGAAGTTGCGAAGTATTAGCGAAAATTCTACAAACTCAATTGATTAACCCATTAAAACTCTAAGGCACTTCTTAAAAGAAGCTAAAAATATTATAATGGAGTTCATGAATGTCGCTATACATAGGTTCTAAGTCTTACTTTATGATCAAGGGTCGAAAAAAGTTCTAGTTTTGTGATTAATGAAGTGGAAAACCTCCAGAACAGTATCCACAACATCGATTTTTTGAAAAAAATATCAATTTATCACGTTTATTGTCCACTTACGCCGACTAGGAGTTGTTTTTTGAAAAAAATGAATAAAAAATTCGTGATCAACGACCTCAAAAACCCCCAGTAAAGTATTTTCAATGTCGAAAAATACATAAGAATATATAGGTCTGGTCAATTGCACAGACACTTTTGTTTTTTTGTGGGCCTGTGTTATTATTGGTAAGTGGTCAGATTCCAATTCGTTTAATGTTTCTATTGTTATGTTATTAGTAGTATTTTTCAGTATCCCTATGTCGACTGTGCTGGGAAGGCGATTTTCCATATATAGATAAAGAGTTGGTGTATCTGGGGCTAGGGTTGTCAAATGATTTTTAATTTTATAATTGTATATTGTATTGCCATTTTTGTTGCTATTTCTAAATTTGTTGCTATGTCTAAATTGCGCTTCTCGAGAAAGTGCCTCATCTGCCTTTGTTTATGCAGAATGCCATTGGCATTCCAATGGGCAATGAGAAGATTGTAATTATTTTGCATTTTCGAAACGTAACATTAAAAAATATGACTCCTTGTTGTATTTTATTATCGGTTTGATCCAGTTCTTGATAAAGATTTTTGACTATTTCTTACATCTTTCTAATGTTAAACTTATCTTGTAGTAACTTACATACGGATGCGTATTCTTTGTAGAGTTGAATTTCCTCGCTCTGCACAAGGCTGGGGGTTGACTGTCACGTCGTTATTGTCTGCCACGCTGCTGATGGCTGTGCGGCTGCTGGGCTCGTGACTGCTGTATGTGTATGCTGTATGGCGCTGATGGTACTTGGTGCAGATTGTCGGCCTTTCATTACTGCAGTTGAATAGGTGGTATGCTCTTTCGATATTTGTGTTCTTTTCTCCATTTGTGGGCTGGTGCAGGATAGTTCTCGGTATTTCTCGATCTTCCTTAAGGTTTTTTCCCGAGCTGCTTCTCTTAACATCAGGATTCTGTTAATTCTTTGCAGATATTTTGGGCAGCTAGAAAAGTTCGCTGTGTGGCTGCCATTGCAGTTGGCACAGGTTGCACTCTCGTCCCTCGGTTTCTTGCACGTTTTAGTGAGGTGTCCTTCTCCGCATTTCAAGCACTTCGTTTGGTTGTAACAGTTCGTCGTTTCATGTCCAAATTGTTGGCAGTTGTAGCACTGGGTAATTTGTCTCGTGTTTCTGTACTCTTCCCATTTAATCTTTGTGTAGTTGAGTAGTCCAATGTTTGGTAGTTGTCTGAGTTTCTCACCTTTCATATCAGAGTCGTATACTAGAAGATAAGGTGGGAAGGCCTGGTTTCTCTCCTTGCTGATCGTTATGGTGAATATTTGTTTTGGCTCGTAGTCCAGTGCCTTTAGTTCATCATAAATTTCTTTTTTGTCCATCCTGGGATGTCCTTTCAATATAAGTTTTCAATTTTTCTCTGCCTGAATTACGTATGTGAAGAAAGGCACTCCTATATCCAGGTGGTGTTTTTTTATCTGTTCATGCGTATCGATCTCGATCGGATAGATTGAAAGTGCAGTTGCCAATATTTTCATAGTTATTTTGATGGTAATTGATTTGAGTTGTTTGTACAGTGTGAGTCTTTTTGCACTGTCTATGCTTTTATCATTTACCACTATTGGTGGTGTCTTCCTTTCCTCCTTGTTTCCTCCCTCAGATCCAGCATTGCCATCTCGAGAGTTTTCTTCTGATCTGTTATTTTGAGATGTCTCAGCTTCTTCCATTCCGTCGTCCATCAGTGATCCAGCCAAGGTGCCGAATCGGTTACTCACGGGCATCGTGATTTATTTTGTTGACATCATGTTTTCGGGTCCAATTTACTTTCTAGAAGAACTTACTTCCTTTTACTATTTTCTGCTAATTTGAAGTCTTTATCCTTTCCCATGGTTATTCCTGGATGTGTTCCACACGCCTTCATCAATGGGGTGCGCGCCTCACGCATTCACCCGTACACACGACGCGCACCAAACACCTTCGCCGCCGCGTAATTTTTCTTGGTCAGATATTTGTACTGTACGAAAATTCACAGCTCATGCAAGTTTAATCTCGAATCGAATTAATCACAAAGCATGGTCCCGCCAATTCGACGCTCAAATACGTTCGACTTGGAGTCATCCGACGCCCCACACCATACTCGCATATTTATATTTCTTGCAACTATTATCATTGAAAGGAAAGAAAAGTAACATATTTTTAGCAAAAATCGTCTGCCATACTGTGATATGGAGATCTGAAAGTATTCTCCAAAAAACAAAACCATTTTGCGAGCCTCTTATAACGAAGAAAGTCGTCGATTTGAATGTTTTTGAAGATTTTTTTCCATCCATGATATTTTAGGATTTAGGTTAATACTATATTTTTTTGTTAAATATTAAATTGGTTGCAATTTAAGTTAATTGAAGTCAATTCACATGGGATTATGGGCCAAGTTTTGTGTTTACCCTAATAAGCACGGAACGTTCCGGGAACGTGCCTGGAACGTTCCAGTGGAATGTTCCCTGATCGTGTAAAATGTCCGCCGCTTGGGAACGTTCCAGTGGAACTTTTGTCTTCTCTATTTGTGTATTAATAATCTTTCTACTCTAAGTATGGAAAAACTAAACTTTTTTACATAACAATTTTTTACGCTTTAATAATCAATCAGGGAAACTTTATATTGTCTTAAATGAATGTTCAGGGACACATAGAATACAAATAATTTTTTTATTAATCCATTTATTAGTTATAAACCAATTTTATGAAAAAATTGAAAAATAGTCTTATTATCGGCAACATTTTTTTTTTGCTAAAAGTGCTTCATATTAATGTAGGAATGACTTCAGGTAGTCCTTAAAATAATAAATATTCAATAATATTTAATAAAATATAACAAATTAAATTTTTGTAAACAAATAAGATAAACAAATTTAAAATGTTGGCCCTTTCGCTTAGTAGATTTTTTTTTGCACTGTACATGCTTTAAGCTATTGGGCGAATGACTGTTTGTCACAAAAATATTAGAAAAGTTAACAATAACCACTGTTATTAACAATTCTTGTGACAAAATATTTAAACTTAAGGTTTTATCAAATTAATTCTTTTTTTATTGTCAAAAGATTTTGTATAGAGTGAATCTTAGCATGCAGCGTTATGATTCATTCTTAATCTATTACCATTGAAACCCCGACTTTTTCCAAGTGAAACTACCAACATTGGGAAATTTTTTATGTGAATTGTTTATAAACATGTAAGTTGTTATATTCTACTGAATATGATCAAAGATACCTTTTTTTAGGAATATCCGTAGCCATTGTAGCGGTTAAAGAAAAGAAAATTTTTGATAAAACCTTAAATTTGAATATTTTCTCACGGGAATTCTTTATAACAATGGTTATTGTTAACTTCTCAAATATTTTTGTGATTAGCAGTTATTCGTTCAACAGCTTAAGATATTTCCAGTGCAAACAAAATTTAATGCAAAAGGAACAAAATTTAAATTTGTTTATCTAATGTGTTTACAAAAATTTAAATTGTTATATTTTATCAAATATTATTAAATATTTATTGTTTTAGGGAAAACCTAATTTGAAAACTCTCAAATTTTAATATTTTGCCGCAAGAATTGTTTATAACAATAGTTATTTTGAACTTTCAAATTATTTGTGTTATTAAACGTCATTCCTACATTGATGTAAAGCACTTTTAGCAACAAACAAAGTTACCGATATTTGCTTATCAAATTTTTTGCAACAAATAAATGGAATAATAAACAAATTATTTGTATTTTGTGAGTCCATAAACATTCATTTAAGAAAATGTAAAGTTTTCCTGATCAGTTATTAAAGCGTAAAAAATTGTTATGTACAAAATTTCAGTTTTTTCATGCTTAGAGTAGAGAAATGACTAATAAATCAATAGAGAAGACAAAAGTTCGGAGCGTCAAGCTGAACGAAAAAAAGTACATTTCCTCCCACTGTGCGTCATGAGTACGGTACGCTTGTTTATAGAGTTTAATGTTTCTCCTTAAAATAAATTTTTTTAAATAAAATTATTAAGGCTTGAATGCAGCGAGAAAAAAGCTTTCAAGATCAAGCAACAAATAAATTATTAAACTGTATAAATGTATATATGATGTTCGGGTCAATTAAAATAAATATATACATTATGTTAAATAATATTAAATCCATTCTCTCATTTATTAGTCTTGCCATTGACTTTTTACCGAATTATTCCCACAAACAATTTAATTACAATTCCTATTGCATTTAAAAAATATCGTCTTCAATACTTGAAATTGTTAAGATTTTAAAGGTACAAAGATTCTTGACTGTGCAATTTAAGATGTAGTCTCACATATTTTAATTATTATTATATTTATATTGGATATACGTCATACATTTTTGATTAATTCTTCTTATCATGTATATGTTTTAAATATTTTTTTCATTGAAGTCTTTAATATTATTCATTTTTTCATTAGCTACATCAATCTTTTGAACAATAAAATTTTTTTTAACTTTAACAAATAATAAAATTTATGAATATGAGCAAAATAAATTATAAAAATATAAAGTTCGAACTGCTTTCAGAATTTATCTCAAAATTAAATTTTATTCATATTAAAGTGCATATTTTCATGACTTTTTATTTTTTAAATAATTAGTAATAGTTACTCTTATTTTTAAATATTTTTCTTCTGTCTTTTTCCATACGGCATCAAGTTTTTAATTATTTTTGCTTTTTCTTAATGCAATTGAATGCAAAAGTCAGACATACTTTTTGTGGCGCCATCTATTGGATTAGTTTGTCAAACAAGTCCCCTCCGGACAGGGCTGTGCACGTAATATACCTTAGGTAAATTACATAATGTTTTTGACGTAATTTACGTGCGTATATTACGTGCTCAGTTTTGTACAAAACGTATTAAACGTTTCGTTTCATAACTTTAAAATAGCGCCTGTAGTGGTATGATGTTGCATGCATGAAATTTAAAGTGAATGAAAAAAAGTTATTATTCTACAGCTTTGACAATGAATAGAAAAAATGGTAAAAATGTTGCGTTTTGTCAGGGATGCAACCGCGTGTTATCGAATACGGCTAAAGAAAGGTTAAGAAACCGCAGGTGAATTTTCAAACCATCCGAATTGCAAATATTTTAAAAATAAAAAAAAAAACAAATCATTCGAGGATTTTCGCGGATTGCAGCACTTTTTTCAGAAAAAAATGCGTTATAATTATGAACGACGACGCCGGATAGACAAACAGACCCCAACGTAAAAACTTGTTTTTCTGACTCACGGGGCCTCAAAACGTCGACATTTGATAAAATCCGAAAAAGTTATTTTCCATAAAAAACTAATACTTTCTCATTTTTGATGATAATGTAAAAATTATCAACAAGATTTATAGAAAATTTTTCAAAGAATAAATTTACTGTCCCGTAAGTTACAACCGAAAAATTACATTTTCAAAAAAATGAAAGTTGTTTTAATTAATGAGCTAGATTCGCGACCAGGACAAATCAGAAAATGAAAGTAAATTTGAAAATTAAACTGCAGTTCGAGTATTAAAAATTAAACAGTGATTGATTTTATAAGGTGAATCTAGATCTGTTCAAAATGATATAATTTGCATATTTTAACGTTAAAATTTAAACTATTTTAATTCCAAAGCCTTAGTAGTGACACAAGTGTAAAGTTCGAATTAATGGCTTCTTAAATGAACGCCTTTATTCAATTTGAAAATCTTTTTGAAGTATTATTTCAGTATAAAATATTCCATTTTTAATTTATTTGGTTTGGAAATAAAAGAAAACAATTTTCAATAGTAAACAATTTGGAAATGGATTGTCACAATTTCAGAGCGCCAATTTAAACTTGGAATGTTACGATTATAATTGTTTTGATGATTTTGAAATGTTTTCAAATGTTGACTTTTTATTTGTTAAAATTACATAATTTTAAGAGGAGGTATAAAAATATGGGACCACTAACAAAAATTCCGAAAGGGACGAATGAAAAATCCCAAAAAATGAAATCTCCAGCACCTGAATAATAATTTTATAAAAAATGTATTAAAAAATACATTAAAAAACACGTGTGCTTTGAAAGAAAAAATGTTGTGCCTAAATTTTCTTCGTACTTACATAATAACATTTTTGAAACAAACTTTGCAGGATTCAATACAACAACGATTTATATCAAAATTTATTTTTATTATTTTTTTTAATAAAAAATTTGATTTTTCAGAACTTTTTTATGTTTTTTTTTTCAAATACTATGCACATTTTCCAACAAATTTTTTCAACCAGTAATATATATTCGATTATTGTATTTTCAATAAATAAATAATATTTAATAAACAATTTTTTTAAATTGTTTAAATTCAGGAATTTTCTAGTTCGGATATTTTATGATTCAGGCATTTTCTTTGGGGATTTTTAAAATTCGGTAATATCTTATTGTCTGAAATTTTATTTATTTTATTTTTTGTTAATTTTCCAATTCGACTTTTATACTTCGGGACTTTTATAATTTCGGAAATTTTTATTATTGGTTATTTTTCAATGTACGAATTTTACAGTGTCAGGAATTTTATTTTTCGGGATTTTTCAGTCTCTTTTTCCGAAAAATAAAATTCCCACATCACTGTAAAAATTCCGAAATTATAACATTGCAATGTTATAATTTCTCAGAAAACGCTCGCGAAAATAAAATTATTATTTAAAAAAATAAAAGTCGCGTTAAATAAGCCTGCATTGAATCCTGCAAAGTTTGTTTCATTTGAAGCTCAGTGTTTTAAATTTATGTTTGTATCACATTTTTATACAATTATTGTTATTTTAAATGAAAACAATTAATAAAAAAAATTAAACATTAAACCAAATTTCTATAATAAAAATATTTGACTATTATATTTTTAAGAAATAAATAATATTGACCACATAACTGTTTTCTCAATTTCTGCAATTCGGGAATTTTCTAGTTTGTATATTTTATCATTAGACAGCATTCGGCCTGGAGTTTTATTATTCGGGAATTTTCAAATTCGATAATATTGTAAACTGTCCAGAATTTTATTATTCTAGAATTTTTTAATTCGGGATTTTCATGTTTCAGCATTTTGTTATTTCGGGAAGTTTACAGTGTGGAAAATATTTCAAAAATTTAAAAAGATTTATAAAATTGTAAAAAAATCTTGAAGATTTTAAGGCATTTAAAACTCCTGAAAAACTTAAATAATAATTTGAATTATATA
>NC_046663.1:124116188-124122012 GCF_010883055.1 Belonocnema kinseyi
ATAGCTGTATCAATTATAATGATTTAAAGTTTATTTTAAAATATATTTTATGGAATATGATATTTTTTATGAATGTGCCAGTGGAATTCTGTTCGTCTAATTTTGTTTGCCAATGCGAAACGTAATCTGGATTGGAACTGTCGTCTTAACATCTAAAAACCGAAAGAACAATTTTCCTATCACTTGGAATTAAAATTATATTTCTATAAAAACGTTAGAATATATAATAATTAAGAAATTGGAAAATACATACGAGGACTTGATTAGACGAAGTCTAAAAAAATTCGTAGAACTTGCAGACCACAAAAATAAAAATAAAAACTAGTAATATTAAAGAACTATATATAGAAAATATATAGAATGAAAATTATATTTAATAACTTTAGAATTAATGGAAAATATATGAAACCGTAATATAAATTACTCATCGACTTATATTTGTGGTATTTATTAAAACAACCAAGTTTCGCAAAGTTACAAATGCAAAAATGTTTTAATTGGCAATTTACTTTCAATCCAAATGGTTCTTGTCCAAGTTAAGTTTACCATCAGTGCGCCTCGAAGGTGTGCTGAGAGTTGCTTACAAGCGCTCCAAGTGGCTCTTGGCAAACTATATCGATTTGCGCTTTCTACGGGGAGCGGTGGGTAGAGGGGAAGTGCCTTTTTTCGCCGGACGCGCCCTCTATATTTATGGCGAGCAACTAACCCCGCACCGCATCTACGTTTATAATATCTTTGACGCAACGCTATTCTACAATCATGGGACGCCACCCTTAGAAAAAAAAAGTATTCTTCATTCCAACGTACGATTTCAAAAATAATAATGTACTAGAATTTCAAGATTTTATGATCAAACAATTTCATTATAGTCTACATACTTACCACTTTTATAATGCAATCTTTTAATTTTACAGGTCTTAACGCTGAAGTCACTTAACCAGATCAATAGAAACTTTAATAATTTAAATAATTATAGCTTGTAATTGAAAAAATGTTGCCACCACGAAGGAATAATAAGGAGACCCAACTGCCAGTGGGAAGCCATCTAAAACTGGCAATAGAAACATTACCGTAAGTGATACGCACATTACAGGAAGATCTTAGACTTTAGTGCGCACGTGCGCAGTTGTCCTCTTCCTATACATGGAAAAGTGTGCGAGTGAGAAAGTTTGTCAAATTGACGTAAGTTAGAGGTTGTGTTCTTTTGTTGATCATCATACGAAAGATACACAAAATAAATATATAAACAGTATTATCGGTACTTGTTTGAAAAATGTGTGAACAGATTTTAAGAAGGAAACGTATAGGTAAGTACCTTTTAAATTTGTAATATGATAAATAGGCTAAAGATTCTCAAGGCTCTGAGAAGCTCCGAGAAATTCTCCGCAGGCACTCAGGTAGTGAGTAAAGGTTAAATTTCTAAATCATTTCTATTAAAATTAAATGACAGGTAAAACAATAAAATATATTAGACGTTTATTGTACTTACAGTGAAGGCTTTAAAAAACCGAAGTGTATTTGCCTTCTTCGGCGTGTAACTTCGTCCACAACCCGGAACTTGATACCTCATGGCTTAGAACACATTTCTGACACTTGCATCAAAACAGACAAACAGAACCTCTCAACTTACGTCAATTTGACAAACTTTCTCACTCGCACACTTTTCCATATATAGGAAGAGGACAACTGCCCACCTGCGCACTCAAATCTAAGATCTTCCTGTAGTGCGCCTACCACTTACGATAATATTTCTATTGCCAAGTGGCGAATCGGAGTTACTATTAGTTTTGCATGTGGACATGAACTTTAATTCTCGCAAAGAGAAACATTTGTCAAATGATAATTTTCTTGTCATTCTATGCGTTTCGAGGTTAATCGGAAGAAATTTTTCTCTTTACTCTTGGTCTTGTCTTGACGACAATTGTACTTTCAAGTTACTACTGAGAAAGTAAAAAAAAAACTGTGTTGACGTAAATTTTGTGGTGATTGGGTGCAGTCACTGCTGTCTGCACTTGAATATATCAGCAAGTGATCTTTGATGACTTTTTTGGTTCTTTTGATATTGTGCTGAAAATGAGTTTCTCCGAGAAACCGGATAGTGTTTCTAAGGATGAATGGGTTGCAAAACTCGAGGAAGGCTCTCATATACAGAGAGCTTCCATGAATAATTTGATTATGAATTATTTGGTGACTGGTAAGTTTTCCAAGATTTTCACTTTATCCACATCAAAATTTGTATATGAAATTTGTTGATATTGCTTATAGTGAAGTTAATTCTGCTTAGAAACTATGTTCAATTTGACTGAGATTTTAGTTATTGAATATTTCTTTTTTTCACAAGTAAATTACTCTTATGAAAAACGTTTACATTAAATTTCGGTGTAAATTCGAAAAAATCTTTGATTCATAATTTTTTGGCGCAATTGCAGAATAGGGGCGTCACCTGTTTTTTGGCTGGAAAAATGGTATTTTTCTGTAAAATACTATTATAATCTTTAACTGAACGATAAATGAAGCGATTTGACCAGACAGAAGTTTAAAATTATTGTTACTTTTGTTACTATGATAACTTAAATATGGGTATATCACGATATCAAAATGACTATTTTTAACTCACCGTTTAGTTACTTATAACGTACAAACGGCTAGAAACACTCCTTTGACAGAAAACAAAAATAATTTGATCAAAACCCTACCATTTTCCAACGTTTCGTGGGGGCTGGAAGACACCCCTATGACTAGTAAGAAAAATAATGTTGGTCAAATCACTGCCCATTTCCAACTTCTCATTAAATATGATCATTGCGATATATAGTGACAGACCCACATTTGAGACATCATAGTAACAAAAATAACAATAATTTTAAATTTTTGCCTCATCAAACCAATTCACTTTTCGTTCAACTAAAGATTCTAATTCTTTGTTGCAAAAAACAATGGTTTTTCCTGCCAAAATAGAGGTGACGCCCCTATTCTCCAATCTAAGCCAGAGTCTTTCACTGGGCGCGCATTTCTTTGTCTAGTGTACTTATTTTCACAGTCGATTACTGAAATCCCTAGAGTCTAGGTAGTATATGTGGACGTTCACATGAAAAGGGCCCTTATGACCGGTATAAAGTTATGTATAGGGGCATAGAGGCGAATGAATTCCCAGCATTCTATATTTTTGCTTCTAACATAAAATATACCTACTTCTGTTTACTATCTGTACATAATAATACTCCCAATTAAGTTAGTATAGGTCCTTGTATCAAACCGCCAACTTACACCCAAAAATAATAATTTTGCCCTAAACTTAGAAAAATGCGAATTTTTCCTAAACTAGAACCTGCCACAAGGGCCCTTTTCATGCTTTATTGTACTTGAGCTTCTGCTTTATTTCTACAATCCAACCTCTTGTAGTGTTTACACTATCGAGGAATGGAATTTGGTTATATTATATACAAATGTTTTCTTATAGTTAAAGTTAATTATTTTCATGTTTCTTTATAATCAGTTGAATTACCTCAGTTCTAAATTCTCTATGACTTAATTAATTTAATTAAGTGATATGAAATTGTCCAAAAATCAATTGTTTTCACGCACTAAAGGGATTTTCAAAAATCGTGAAAGCCAGGTTGTTAAATCAAAAAAGGCAACGTAAAACCAAGTCCTGTGATAAAATAAAGCGAACTGGCGAACTTGTAACTATCCCTCCATTAAATGTCTTATAGAAACCTATAAAAATGGCAAAAGATTATATAGAGCCATATAGAAATTTTATATTTTCTATATAGCTCTAAATGATGTGACTGAAGTTTGCAACGTTTATAAATGAATATATAAAATTTCCTATGTACGTGAAGTTCCGAACGTTCAAATGAACGAAATTTTTTACGGATAATTATGTAAACTATAAAAAGGGCTAAAATGTTTTTTCATTTATATTGCAATTCACTTATTATTGAAACAGAATTATAATGCATATTTTAAAATGCAGTTGAAAGAATATTGATGGATAAAATAAAAATGAGGAAAAATATTTCAATCATTTGAACGTTCGGAACTTCAGCTACATAAATTTCCTAAATTTCTTTGACTCATTATTTGCTCCAGGTGCCAGGCAAAACAAAAATAAGTGTCATTCCAATAATCACTAACAGCCAACTGATTTTTACTCACTCACACGTTTTGAAAATTATACGGAAAAAACTGTATTATGTTTATAAACGTTGCAATCTTCAGTCACGTTCTATATCGTTCTGTATATCCTTTTGTCTATTTTAAAAGTTTCTATGAGGCATTTAATAAGAGGATACCGTGAGTGTTCTGGCGCACACATTAAGTATTGCCGAGTAAAATACGTAAGATTTCTATAAGGATGTTTTGAATGAATGTAAGTAAATTATGTAATCAAATTAAATTAACGTGTACAATCTCTGTAGTCGAACTGTGTACTACACATGTTTCTAAATATGCACTTGTTTTTTAATTGGTTACATTAATAAAATTTATAATAAGAATAAATTGAATGTTAAAAAAATGTTGATGATTTAAAATTTTTACTTCTCGAATGCTGATAATTTAAGTTAATCAGAAAGTATCAGCAAATCCTTGCGTAATTTTTGAAGAAAATCGCATGAGCAGGTAAACAATTGCCGACATTAAAATCGTCTTGCTGCCTCGTAGACGTAGAGAAAGCATAATAAAGTGTGTGTGGGTGTGAGTGTGTATTCAGAGGGTTGCAGATAAATTGGTGATACTTGGATGGATTATTTTCGCATAATATCTCGAAACCCTTTTGGTTGGTATTGGAGTTACGCATAGATTTTTTATTTTTTCATAATTTAAGTTTTTTCAGGGACAAAAAAAAATACGGATATTATGTCGTACTATAGGTCAAATTGCATTTTTCTAGTTTAAAATCGATTATAACGAGAAAGAATAGAGATAACTCAACAGATTAAAAAAATAAAATAAAGTTCATGTTACGTGGATTAAAGGAAAACTTGTAAAAAGGCCTACATTGCTTACTATAAGGGTTGAAGTAAGGGGTGAAGTTGATCATGTTTAAAAAATGGATGACCTTTTGCGTTCATTTTTGCTGAATCTTGAAGGGAAATCGTGATATCGATACAATTTTTTTTTTAATTGTAGTAAATGTAATGCAGATTAAGGAACAAATTATTAGGATACCATCAACCCCTACATTAGGGATTGAAATAAGGGGTACGTGGCTAAAAATCAGAAAATTCGCTGAATAACATGGTAAAGGATTTTCGTGGGTGGTAAAAACGATTCTAGTAACCATTTCTTCAAAATCCTCAACTGTGTGGATGGTTTCTCTCTATCATTCTCCTTTCTAGGGGTGGAAATGGACAGCGAGAATCTGAAAACGCGAAATATCGCAGAATAGAATTGCAAATGGTTTTCGTGGGGGTTGAAAATTTTTTCGAGAACCATTTCTGCATTATTCTCTACCTTTTTTTAAGCGAGTATTATTTATTTTTTAGTGTAATTTAGATTGTGTGAGAACATAGTATAAATCAAGCAGATTATTTATGATCCTCCAGTAAGTATGATTTCACTATTTTTAAGAAATATGCGTTAACAATAATCTATGTTTTCTTCCTTTTTTGCATGCAAAAAATATAGATATTATAATACAATATTATAATATCTTTACTTTTTAAAATAAATCATATAAAACAAAATTACTTGAAGTTGTCTCTCATCATATTAACATTTAAATAAATTATCGATACAATATCGTACCAATATTGTAACAATAATTTATTAAAATAATAATATGATTAGCTCTTTCTCACAATTGTATGAAATTAAA
>NC_046663.1:124122112-124124717 GCF_010883055.1 Belonocnema kinseyi
TCTACAAGATTTAATGAAGGATTATCAAAATATTTTAGGTTGGTAGAATTTCGTTTGTAATGTGAACTGTGATGTGGAATTGATTCGCAATGCTCTTCAATCTTTTTTTTTTTTTTTAATTTTCTGTTAATTTAAGACAACTTTCGCGTACTCCACCTGCCAAATTTTATAAAGGCTGCTTATTTAAAATCTTTTTTTAAACATTTTCAACTCTTCTTTTGCCCAAACATAAGAAAGCACAACAAAATTTCTTACAAATCGGAACATTTTCTTCGTCAGTAGGAAATAAATATATCCAATGAATTAACCGTCCTAGTTTTTCACCTGCATTCGTTTGGATAGGATCCTTGCACTTTAACAATCCTCTGAGAAACACATTTTGTTCATTATAGTTCCCGAGATTCAAAAAATTTGTATGTACTTTTTCTTGTTGCACATTTGAAAACTTTTGGTAACATTTTTCTCCACAGCAGGATTCAATAGGTTTGAAAGATCTCTCTGGGATTAGAATATCTTTAGCAATACCATCTTTTTTAGTTTTAGACTTTGTAATGTATTCTTTTCCCTAAAGAAGTAACAAATAATGCTATTAACTTCGTCATTAAAAATTTAAAATAATTACTTTAGACTATCTACATATTATATATAGTTTAGTAAAAGAATTATTTAAAAAATCAAGAATAAAAAAAGTCATAAAATATTAAATTTATGATTAAAATTTATTTAAAAATTGAATTGACGGTTTCCAATCGTACCTGATTTCTGGAACATGTTTTCTTATTTTTAATCCACGAATTTTCATTTCTAGTTCTTTTTCTACCTTGTTTCATTTTAATATCATTTTCTGTTTAATGAATATTCCCAAAAATATCTCAAAAATCTCAATAATTTCAAAAAAAAAAAAAATGCTTTTCCAACTATTATAAGAAACAATCACTTCGCTGATTCTATGCTTTATTTGTAGAATTTCACAGAAGATAACAAAAAAAGTTAGTGCTGTGCATTTGTTTTGGTAAGATTGACTTGACCTTCACGTCGTTCGCTGCAGCGTGTACGAAGCCGGCCAGGAACGTTTTTGGGCAGCGTCAAGATTACCGCTTGGATTTTAAAACATTCATCATTTTTGAACTATTAATCCAATTGATCTAAAACTTTCCAGAAAACTTCTTTGAACCTTAATGAACAACTTTCTCACTGAAAGCTTTCCGTAGCTTAAAATTCGTTAGCTAAACGAGGCGCTTGAAGGTTAAAATTCATGATTTTTGCATTGCCTCAAAAAAAAATTAATAACTTTTTTGTTTATTACAATATACTTGTTTTTTTTTTCTTAGATAGTTTCAGAAGACTTAAACACGTACTTTGTATTGGGGAAATCGGGAAATGATGAAAATTGGCTAAATTAGCGCGAGTTGAAGTGGAAAAAGATTGGAATTTTTCGTTTTCAAAAAATCCACTTTTTACCCATTATCTCAAAAACTACAAAACCAAAAATTTTTGCAAAAGGAAAAAAACATGCGCCTTGAAATTCTCTACAAGTATCAGTCTTTAAAACTGAAATTAGAAAGATTTTTAAAATTGACACTCATGACAATACTTCTCAGGCTAAATCCGGCCGTGTCCCCTTTTGGTCGCCAGCAGTTCAATTTAATAATTAATTAATCACGCTGCTGAGAACTATGCTAAGATAGAGAGAAGACCAAGTTGGCATATCCAATTACAACTCCGATGCACGGCACACTATAGGTCAAATTGCGTTTTTCTGGTTTAAAATCTAATATAATGAGAAAGAATAGAGATAACTCAAAAAAATTTTAAAAATAAATTTCATGTTACGTATATTAAAGGATAATATGTAAGAATGCCTATATTGATAATTGTAGGGGTTGAAGCAAGGGATGAAGTTGAGCATGTTTAAAAAATCGAATACCTTCTGCTTTTCTTTTTGCTTAATCTCAAAGGGAAATTATGATATCGATACAAATTGTTTTTTAAATTGTAGTAAATGTAATGCAGATTAAGGGAAAAATTATTAGGATACCATCAAACCCTTAATTAGAGGTAGAAAAACGGGGAAGTGGCTGACAATAAGAAAATTCGCTGAAAAAAACACGGTAAAGGGTTTTTGTGGCTGGTAAAAACGATTCTAGTAACCATTTATTCAAAATTCTGAACTGTATGGATGATTTCTAGCTATCATTATTTTTAGATTTTTAGTGTTTTAAATTATTTTTCCATTGTTAACAATACTTTATTTTTGAATGAATATATTTTTTAATTTAATACAATTTTGAGAGAGTGCTAATTATATTATGTTAATAATTTATTGGTACAATATTGGTACAATGTTAGAATTTTGACCTTGTAACCTTAGAAATGAAAGTTATTTTAACGTTGTAGTAATGTTATAAAGATGTTTAAAATGTACAGTCCGTCCATTATTTTCTTGTTAGAACGTTTTTAAACGTTAAAAAAACATTTAAAAAATTAGATACGCCTTTATAAATTTTATAAATTTTTATAAAACGTTCATAAAACGTTTTATAATATTTATTATAAATTCAACTTTCTGTTCATTTCTTTACAAATATAAAACGCCTTTTGCTCT
>NC_046663.1:124124817-124130027 GCF_010883055.1 Belonocnema kinseyi
TTTAATTTCATACAATTGTGAGAAAGAGCTAATCATATTATTATTTTAATAAATTATTGTTACAATATTGGTACGATATTGTATCGATAATTTATTTAAATGATAATATGATGCGAGACAACTTCAAGTAATTTTGTTTTATATGATTTATTTTAAAAAGTATAGATATTATAATATTGTATTATAATATCTATATTTTTTGCATGAAAAAAACGGAAGAAAACATAGATTATTGTTAACGCATATTTCTTAAAAATAGTGAAGTCATACTTACTGGAGGATCATAAATAATCTGCTTGATTTATACTATGTTCTCACACAATCTAAATTACACTAAAAAATAAATAATACTCGCTTAAAAAAAAGTAGAGAATAATGCAGAAATGGTTCTCGAAAAAATTTTCAACCCCCACGAAAACCATTTGTAATTCTATTCTGCAATATTTCGCGTTTTCAGATTCTCGCTGTCCATTTCCACCCCTAGAAAGGAGAATGATAGAGAGAAACCATCCACACAGTTGAGGATTTTGAAGAAATTTTGAGTTCAATTGAACCGCTGGCGACCAAAAGGGGGCACCTTTTGGTCACCAGCGGTTCAGTTGAACTTTAATAGGCTACGTAAGTTTTGTTAGATTATGACAAAAACGTTTTAAAAATATAGAACGAAATTAATCAGCTAATTCAAACTTCATTGAGCCATGTTTTTATAATTTCAGTTATTGTAATATTTTAATACTGGAAGAGTCAATCGTGTTAGTTATACGAAAGTAGCCGTCTGCTCGTAGTGGGAAGCCTGTCGAGCCACCGAAAGACGAAACCACCTGAAGACGAAAATCCGAGTTGCGGCCAGAGCTGCCAGATCATGTATGATATTTACCCCCACTATACCTACTGTTTGGGAGCCGCAAAACAGAACGTGCACGATTACCTCTGTGAGTTCGTGTCTAAGCCGCAAATGCACGATTCGACTTCGGTTTTCTGCTGTACGATGATTGCCGATCTGAAAGCTTCGGAAGACTTCGGTGGTCTTCTATTAATATCTCGATCCCCATTTGAAAGAAATGGAAGAAATTGGCGAATTTAATGTTTCGCGTGATTCTTCATTTCATGCATGAGTCGATTTTGAGGTTATGTTTTTCAGGTGTATATAGTATGAATATTATTACTATTATATATAATAATTAAATTAAAACTATTGTAATTTTAATTAATAGTTGACTCACTTTTAATAGAAATAGTTAACTTTCAACGAACAACAATTAGTTTTCTGCAAAAAAATTAATAAAATACAAAAATTAAAAAAAAATTGTTAAATTTGTTTTAAACAAATTATTAAAATTTTTAAACAAAAAGTTAATTTTTTATCCAAAAGGCTGAATTGTATATAAAAAAGGCATTTTTAATAAAATACATGAACTTTGCACAAAAAAATTTATTTTCCACCAGGTCTAATTTTCTATACAAAAATTTCTATACAAAAAAAAAGGTTAATTTTTTGTAGTTAGAAGAAATTAATTTTTAAGCAAAAACAAAACAAAAATTCTACATAATAGTTAAATGTGCAGAAAAGAAATTTTTGCAACTAAATTGATTAATCATGAACCAAAAAAACTAAATTTTTAACAAAACCGTTCCACTTTCAAACAGAAAAATAGAAAAAAATAGTTAAAATTCTTTGAAATTGCTTTAAATGATTAAAAATTCCTTGAAATGTTTTAAAGCATCCCAAAATATTTAAAATATTTTGAAAACCTTCGATAACTTTTAAAAATTTCTAAGGTACTTTGGAGTTTTTTTTAAACAACCCTGCTATAATTTTTTAAATTCCTTTAAATTATAAAAATGAATTGAACATTCATTGAAATCTTTTTAAGCATCCTCAAAGATTTGAAATCCTTTAAAATCTTTTGAAATCTCTTGAAAATTCCTTGGAAATTTAAAAATACCCTTAAAAAAATGTATAATTATATACGAAAATCGTTTCAGAAATAGTTCAACTTTAACTCGATTAATTTCTATTAAAACTTTAATTGGATAGTTTAACTAATCTATAAACAGTTACATTTTTAATGTTTTAAAATTTTTCTGTTTTCTAAATTTCAGTCGGAAATAATCTCATTTAGAGATTGTCCAATTGAAAAACATCCATTTAAGTTTTGAACGCATTCAATTCCTTTATGATTATTAATTTTTTATAAAAAAACTTCCAAGTTTACAATTCTAAATTTGACACTTGAACCCCATCGAGTTGGAAATTATTCTTATTGAATAGTTGAAAATTTTAGAAAATTAAATTTTTAAAGCTTTGAATTTTTATTCATTCAATTTTCAACACTCTAATCTACAAATATTTCCAAGGTTCCAAGAAATTTTCATTTGATTACAAAAATTTAGTATGAGATTTTAAAGGATTTAAAATATTTTAGGGTATTTTTAAAATTGCAAGAAATTTTCAAGAGCTTTGCAAAAAATCAAGAGATTATAAAGGATTTTAAATATTTTACGATGTTTCAAAACATTTCAAGGAATTTTTAATTAATTGTAATCATTTAAAGCAATTTCAAAGAATTTTAAATATTTTTACAACAAAACAAATCTTTTTTGTCGAAAATTTAACTATGATTAAACATTAGTTTTTGTATAGAAAATAAGACTTGGCGGAAAATAAATTTCTTTTGTTCATGTATTTTATTAAAAATGCCCTTTTTTATATACAATTCAGCCTTTTGGATACAAATTTAACACATTTTTTTAAAAATTTTTGTATTTTAATCAAATTTTTTTGCAGAAAACTAATCGTTTTCTGTTGAAAGTTTAACTATTTCTATTAAGAGTTAGTCAATTATTAATTAAAATCAATGTTATATTTTATAATTATAATATTAACATTAATAATGTACATAATAGTAATAATAGATTTTATGCTTTCACGATGATTCATTTTGATAATAAGAGTGAAACCCGAAATATCTCTTATTATCAATAGTAATAATATTCATACTATATACACCTGAAAAACATAACCTCAAAATCGACTCATGCATGAAATGAAGAATCACGCGAAACATTAAATTCGCCAATTTCTTGCATTTCTTTCAAATGGGGATTGGGATATAAATAGAAGATCTTCGGTGGTTAAAATTCTTTGAAATTGCTTTAAATGATGGAAATGAATCAAAAATTCCTTGAAATGTTTTAATAAATCCTAAAATATTTAAAATCCTTTAAAATTTCTTGAAATTTTGTAAAGCTCTTGAAAATTTCTTGAAATTTTAAAAACACCCCAAAATATTTTAAATCCTTTAAAATCTCATACTAAATTTTTGTAATGAAATGAAAATTTCTTGGAACCTTGGAAATGTTTGTAGATTAGAGTGTTGAAAATTGAATGAATAAAAATTCAAAGCTTTAAAAATTTAATTTTCAAAAATTTTCAACTATTCAATAAGAATAATTTCCAACTCGATGGGGTTCAAGTCTTCAAATTTAGAATTGTAAACTTGGAAGTTTATTTATAAAAAATTAATAATCATAAATGAATTGAATGCGTTCAAAATTTAAATGTATGTTTTTCAATTGGACAATCTCTAGATGAAATTATTTCGGATTGAAATGTAAAAAACAGAAAAATTTTAAAACGTTAAAAATGTAACTGTTTGTAGATAAGTTAAACTATTCAATTAAAGTTTTAATAGAAATTAATCGAGTTCAAGTTTAACTATTTCTGAAACGATTTTTGTATATAATTATAAAATTATATATATTTTTATGGGTATTTTTAAATTTCCAAGGAAATTTCAAGAGATTTTAAAGGATTTTAAATATTTGAGGATGCTTAAAAAGATTTCAATGAATGTTTAATTCATTCTTATAATTTTAAGGAATTTTAAAGAATTTTAACAATTATAGCAGGGTTGTTTAAAAAAACTCCAAAGTACCTTAGAAATGTTTAAAAAATGTCGAGGGTTCAAAAGATTTTAAAGGATTTTCAATATGTCAGGATGTTTTAAAACATTCCAAGGAATTTTCAAATAATTTCAATAATTCAAAGCAATTTCAAATAATTTTAACTATTTTTTTCTCCTTTTCTTGTTGAAAGTGGAACTGTTTGTTAAAAATTTAGTTTGTTTTTGGTTGATGATTTATCAAACTTGATAAAAAAATTTGTTTTCTGAAAATTTAAATATTTTAGAAATTTTTTTGTTTTTGTTTGAAAGTGAATTTCTTTTAACTACAAGAAAATGAATCTTTTTTGGATTTGGATTTTGTTTAAAAAGTTAACTATTTAAAAATAATGAACTAATAAAAAATATATTAAATCTTTCAAAATCTCATATTAAATCACCGTAATCAATTGAAAATTCCTTGGAACATTTTAAAATACTCTCAAATTTTTCAAATAATTTGAAATACCTAGAACTTTTTTTTTAAGATTTCGTAGGTACATTGGAGTTTTTTTTATCAACTCTGTTATAATTGTTAAAATTCTTTGAAATTCCTTTAAATTATAAAAATAAATTAAAAATTCATTAAAATATTTTTAAACATCCTGAAATATTTGAAATCATTTGAAATTTTTTGAAATCTCTTGAAAATTCCTTGGAAATTTAAAATTACCCTTAAAAACATATATAATTATATAATTATATACAAAAATCGTTTCAGAAATAGTTCAACTTTAACTCGATTAATTTTGATTAAAACTTTAATTGGATAGTTTAACTAATCTACAAACAGTTACATTTTTAATGTTTTTAAATTTTTCTGTTTTCTAAATTTCAGTCCGAAATAATTTCATTTAGAGATTGTCCAATTGAAAAACATACATTTAAATTTTGAACGCATTCAATTCCTTTATGATTAATAATTTTTTATAAAAAAACTTCCAAGTTTACAATTCTAAATTCAAATTTTTGTGTGCAGAAAACTAATTGTTTTTTGTTGAAAGTTTAACTATTTCTATTAAAAGTTAGTCAAGTATTATTTAAAAGTAATGTTATATTTTACAATTATAATATTAACATTAATAATATATATATATATATATATTCGGTTCGGTTTTGATTCCTCTAGAATCAAACCGAAGGGCCTATGACAAAGCCACCGAAAGCGTCCTCGGGTTGCGGATAGAGTGTCCCTGTACCAAGGGTTTCTGCTGAATATGGTTACAAAAATAAATAGGCAGTCGCGGACAATTGTCCAGGGGTGGT
>NC_046663.1:124130127-124134094 GCF_010883055.1 Belonocnema kinseyi
GACCGTGACAAAAGTAGTTACAGTCTATAACGGAATCAATACGAGGATCCGGAAAAAGTTTCGTGCTCCCTGCGAACACAGAACGACCCAAGCACTACCGCCTTCTGAATTTTTCCCGCAAGTGTTTTATCATATTGTTGACACGCAGAGATGCTTTTCAGGCTATTAACGAGTGAAATCTTGGCACACCTCCAAGAGCGCCTATGATAAGGACGATTAATTTAACGAATATTCCGGGTACAATCGTTGCAACTCCCTTATAAGGTCTCTATACCTCTCTTTCTTTTCATTCTCCTTGACTATGATGTTTTTGTCAGCTGGTGCCGAAAATTCGATAACGAACATGGTTCGCTTCTCGAAGTCAAGAAGGACCATGTCAGGACCCGGGCGATGAGTTGACATGGTCCTCATGAAAGTCGGAAAGCCCCGGTACTCAGCTGGATAGGTATCAGGGTTATCACCTCCAAAACGGTGGACTTATCTGGGATCGGAACAGAATTCCTAACGCGCGGGTTTAAGGACATAGTATGGAAATTTCAATGAAAACAAAAATTACTCACACTAAACTATCACACGCTTGTCAAGAAAAATCAGATTCTTTCTGTTAAATCTGCGGAAAATTTGAATTTCCAGCATATCGGCCCCGGATTAACGAAAATATGAAGACAATTTATAAAACGTGTTTTAATCTTGATGTAATCAATCAAGATCTACACTGGGTGCCCCACGTTGTATGTGATTCCTGTCGTAAAACGTTACATCGTTGGAATGCCGGAAAACAAACACTCAAATTTTTTAAGCCCATGGTATGGAATAAACCGCTGAATCGAGAGGAATGCTATATTTTCATGACAGGCACGACTGCTATCAATCGAAAAAATAAATCGAAACTATGTTATGCAGCAGTACCAACAGTAGAAATGCCAATCATGACAGGAGATATGACGAACGAAAGCTTAGGAGAGATGGATACGAGTGCTGAATATGCAACTGAGACCATGAAAATTGATGAAATGAGTGATGAGGCTGGCGAAAGTGCTAGGACTGCCGAAAGCGATATCGAAAGCGACATGACTGCCGATTGCGATATCGAATGTATACAAAATGTAATGTATACAAAAAATATCAAATTGAATAATAATATCGGATTCCTCATTGTTTTTTTTTTACCTTAAAATTAGTATACCTGGAGAGAATGTAAAAAACCACGTTTTTTTAGATATTTTAGTCCGCCATTGCGCAACAGAAAAAGGTAATTCTAAAAAAATTTGAGATGAAAGTACACATGTCAAAGATAATCTGTGCTAAATTTGGTAAAAAAAATACCCCGTTTACGAAGTATTTAGGTGTTCCGATTGATGTGAAATTGCCGATATGTGTATGTGTATGTGTGTTTGTGTGTGTCACACAAGCACGCACACAGAAGCATAAATCCGAACGAGCAACCGTTTTAAAACAAGCAGCTTGAAGCTGAATAAACAAGTTATCCGGCTCATACCACAGCTAAGTTGGAAAAAAATGTCAAACTCGTGGACTTCAAAAAAAAAAAAAAAAATGTGCAAAATATTGTTTCACACTACTTGTTAAAACTGGGCGGAACATATAGCTCCGAAATTTTGTTTGCCAAACATCTCTAAACTAGAAACTTAAAGCTTTTTTTTATTGGAATATATTTAACTAATTTTACTCTATGAAACTTAGACGACTTCAACAATTTTCTTCTTATTGACGAGCACCGAGAACATTAATTAGAAAAAATGGCAATTTTTTCGTAATATTTGTCATTTTTTTCTCCGAATCGTGAATGAGATGCAATCAACCATTATTTTCGCCAAATGGCACTTTAATTTTTACCACAGGGCGTTGGATGGTCTGCTGGAAAGAAAGCGAAGGAATTCATGAAGACGGCTAACCTGAAGAAGAAAATAAGCCAAACGGGGACTCAAACGGAAGAACCTGTGACGCCGAGGCATGTGGGACCCGAAGCGGTTTTAATCGAACCGACTGAAGGGGCTCGAGGTGATGAAGGACCTGAAGTAAAAGGTGAAGTCAGACGCCTTGGGTGTAAAAATCAGGGGTTTCAGGCAAATGAAAAAGGGAGAGGTCCTCGTTGAAGAAGGACCTGCAGCGGATTGCAGATCCAAGAGTTTCGCTGCCATTAAATAAGCTGTCGCGATGGGGGTAGCGTGATGTAGCTCGCCCCCCTGCTCGAGGTCTTGGATCTTGACACCACCACGAACGAGGTGGAAGTTATGGCCGCCGTGATGAGGCACCTTGGCGAATTCGGGTGTGGAGAAATTAGGGTGGGCCGTTACCGTGTTGCGGTCCGTGGTCAAGAAAATATCCGAATTGCGGTCCGCGGTCACTTTTGTCCTGGTTGAGTTTCATTTCGACGTTTCTCCTCCCACTCCACCGCCAAATGAATAAGCTCATGAATAGAGTAAGGGATGGAGGTGTTAAGGGATGGAGGTGTTAAGGGATGGAGGTGTTTAGGGATTGAGGTGTTATGGGATGAAGGTGTTAAGGGGCGGAGGTTAAATCATCGAATTTCCGAAAAATTTAGATGTTTGTCCGTGGTACTGGTAGGATGTTGATGTGCATTCGCTTTGTTCAAACATTTTGTGACTACATTTTAGAAAATTACATACTAAGTGACTCAAAGTTTTCCACCATATTTGGGCTGATTTTTGTCCAACAACGACACGGACAACAGACGGTTGTGAATCTTATCATACAAAATTAAATTCAATGTTTTACGCATCAAAACCAAACATTTTTCTTTTTGTTGAAGCTTTAAAAGATGTGCAAATAGGTGCCTACATAAAAATGCGACTTATTGGAAAGAACAGGAAAGAGATTTCAGAAAAAGAAGAACTTTTAAAAGATATGTTATTGTTGTAAAACGGTTCGTTAAGTAGATTCGAATTAGTCCTTAAGGTTTCAAGTAAATTTTTACCAGTCTAGGTCTTAGCTCAAAGTGAAATAAATACATCATACATGGGAAAATATGCAGCTTATTTCAGAATTTATTTCACTTGACGACAGCTTTCAATAGCTTAATTATTTATTTTTTAGTCATGTATGCTTAAAGTCATCGATTAATTATTTATAGAATTGACGACAGCTTCCACTAGCTTAATTATTTATTATTCATTTATTTTTTTTGGTAAAGTATTTACATAATTGACGACAGCCTTTTCTAGCTTAATAATGCATATTTTATTATATAGTATATTATTAGTAGTACTGTAATTATTACTTCTTTATAATTATTACTGACAATGCATATTTTCCTACATTTTTTAAACACGCCAGCATAAAAAATCTACTTATATAGTCAAATCTGCCAGTCGTAAGCCTGGAAGTGTGAAGGAAAAATGACAGTCGCCACTTGCATCAAATCATTGACAGTTTAGGAGTTAATGTCGAGTAGAGAGGGTAAGGAGGACTGTAGGGGCACGGGTCTCTTGAATCGACCGCAGGCCGCAACCAGAGCTGCCAGATCGTGGATGAAATTTACCCCCACCATACCTACCGTTTGGGAGCCGAAAAACAGAAGGTGCATGAGTACCACTGTGAGTTCGTGTGTAAGCCGAAAATGCACGATTCGACTTCGGTTTTCTGCTGTACGATAATTGCTGACCTGAAAGCTTCGGAAGACTTCGGTAGTCTTCTATTTATATCTCGATCCCCATTTGAAAGAAATGGAAGAAATTGGCGAATTTAATGTTTCGCGTGATTCTTTATTTCATGCATGAGTCAATTTTGAAGTTATGTTTTTCAGGTGTATATTATTATTATTATTACACCATTAAGCCATTTCCCTTTCGGGGTAGGCGTGACTCATATAACGTGAAGATTATTACTATATATATTTAAAAATTTGTCATAAGGACAACCGCAGGATTTCGCCGGGAGCGGGTGCTAATCTGAAAAATTGCACCCGCTTCCAGCGAAATCGCGGTAA
>NC_046663.1:124134194-124156316 GCF_010883055.1 Belonocnema kinseyi
GTGAAAGTCGAATTAAAAAAAAAAATTTTCCTTTAAAAAAAATTGTTCAAATTGCGAAAAAAAAGGGAAAAAGTTAGATTTTTTCATTTTAGCCATGATTAGGAAATTTAGCCCTTAAATTTTCTGTGCGAGCATTGGTTGCTGAGATGTCGATCAAAGGCATTTTTTCAATGCCAGTCCTTTCAGTTGGGAATTTCATGACAATTTCACCAAAATTCATAACTAGTTGATAAATTTTGTGATTTTTGAAAAAAAAATTAACAAAAAAATGCATAGATAAGGGCATTTGTTGAAAGAAAATCCTGAAGCTACAGCCTTATTAACAGAATGAAAGTAATGAGAAACTTAAGGGCATGTGATACTTAGAAAATTATCGATTTTACGAGTTTTAGGTTCCGACGGCTTTTTTTCTTTAATAATCATTATTTTGTATTTAAAATTTGGTACATGATAGCGACCATGCTAATGGACGTCCCCACACACTTTTTTTTGGATTAATTCAAAAAAGTTTTAATTTTGCAAAATCTGATTAATTTGCATAGCGCTTAGGAAATAGTATCGATTTTACCAGTTTTAGGTTTCGACGGCTTTTTTTCTAAAAATAATCAATATTTTGTCTTAAAAATTTGGGAAATGATAGCGAACATGCTCACGGACGTCCCCGCACACTTAATTTGTGTTTTTTTTTCAAAAATTTTTTTGATATTGCTAACAACGTGTGTATATTTGGAGGTTATGTATGTTACAATTCTCCTGTGCGTTACTTCCAAACTACACAATATTTTTGGCCGAAAACTTTGGACTTGCAAATAATAACAAAACTTGCAAATAATAACAAAATAATACGCATGCATAAAATTTGGTAATTAGCACAATAACATTTTTTTGTTATTATCCCTGAAAAAAGAGTCCGGGGATGTCTGTTATGATATTTTATAGCATCTCCGAATTCAGGTTTTGAAAATTTTCATTTTTGTGGAAAAAAAAACCGTCGGAACTGTACCCGATTGACCACACGACGAAGTATCATATGCTCTTAAACTAAAAGGACTGAAATTGAAAAAAAAAGTTTTTCGTCTATAAATGTCCAAATAATGCATATGCTTATTAAATTCGGTTAAATATCATAGAATTTATCGACTAAGTATGAGTGTTAGGGGTCGTACTTAAATTACGTAACGCATTATCGGCCGTCTTCAGACCCCCCCCCCCTGTTTAACAATAGAACTGTAACAAATTTACACAGAGTATCTGACCCACCCCCCCTTGAGGTGTTACATAATGTAAGTACGTTCTCTGCATGACATCATTAAGTTCCCAATTAGAAAGACTTACATAAAAAAAATTTTCCCTCGACAGATACCCGAATAATGCTTCATTTGTTAAATTCGTTAAAAAAATGATAAAATTGATCAGTTACTCATGAATGTTGCTAAATTTACTATGAAGATACGAATTAAAAAGTGTGACATCGAAAAAATAATTTTCGTCGACAGATACCCCAATAATGCATTTGTTAAAAAAATTATAAGATTACTTAGCAAATTATGATTTTTTCTAAAATTATCATAAAGTTCCCAATTTTAAAGAAATGACGTCGAACAAAACGAATTTTTCTGTCAATTGTCAATAAATCGCTGATCAGTGCATTTGTTTATTAAATTTGTTTATAATATTAACAATAATAATTCAATATTTGTCAACTTTACGTTATTTTGAACCAGAAAACTAATTTTTTCCCCACTGTGGCTTCCTTGCTTCGCCTCGCCACGCCTCGCACGCATGTCGCTATTTTCTCGCTATGCCTCGCATTGCCAGCCTCTGCCTCTGCGGCTAATACCTAATACTTATCTAATATTTACAATATTTACAGCTTTCTTAAACTTACTTCCTCTCCTATTTACAATCTTTTCTTCTCCATTCCTGTTCATCCTTTCTTTACTTCTTCTCCATCTTACCCAACACCCCCTTCACCCAACGTATTGCCCTTTTGTCTTCCCTTTCATGCGAGAATACCTCCATGCTTATCCCACTCCTTTCCACCTCTTCACACTCCTCCAACCAGTGCTCAACTTTTGCATCGCCCTTCCCGCACAATCCACACATTCTCTTCTCTCTAGAAATCCAGAACCTATTAAAATCGTCCTTGCAACTGCATCTCCGTCTCGCTTTAAGTTCCTGACTTCCTTGCTTTCCTTTCTCAGACACATATTGCGCTCTCTCCCTTGGCATAATCCACACATAGTTCCCGTTAAAACTTGACTCTCTTATTCTCTCCACTTCTTCTGCCTTCTCTTTCTCCATGCCATTCTTTTAAACCAAGTCATGTCACTTATCCCCGCCCTACGTTTCCTAAACCTATTAATTATCTTCCACACGTCCCCTTCTGTTTCTACACTTCTCCACTCCTCTTGCAGCTATTTTTCCTTTTCCTGCTCTTCTTACACATCACCCTAAACTCCTTCCCCACTTCTATGTACTCCTCCCTTTTTGCGGTTTCTTTCTTCCACTTCTGTACTACTTCTTCACCTTTCTCTTCATCATTTTACATTCCCTATCCCACCAACGCTTCACCATTCCTGCTCCCCACCTGCTCCTGATACTTCTCTATCGCCTCTCTCGTCCATGACATCCTCTCCCCTAATTACCCTTCTTCCCCACCCTGCCTTCCCACACCCTCCCCCTTTATCCACAAACTTAATGGCTGATGTTCTGATTCCACCCTCCCTTCCACTGCTTCCTATCCCTTCCACTGCTTCCTATCCGCTCTCTTCTCCTTTTCATTCCTAAGCACTCCCTCTTTCTCTTCTATCATATTCTCTACCCTCTCCCAAATACCTTGATTTTCGCACACCCCCCTGTCAACTGCATCCATTCCCGACCTGGCCTCCGCCTTCTAAAGCCTTTCCCGCTCTGTCCTTCTACCACCTAGTATCTTCTTCCATCTCCTTCTTTTTATCCTCTTTCCTTCCTTACTGACACCACCTCCCTCTGTAATCCTTCTGCTTTCCTCCTCAGCTCTTTTACCTCCGTTTCCCATCTCTCATCTCTTACCCTCAGGTTCTCCCTCATACTTTCCATCTGTTCCATAGCCCCCCTTACGTCGTCCCGCAACTATCTGACCTCGCCTATTAGCATCCCGAGAGCCACCTTCTCCGCCTGCCCCTTCAGTTTTAGGTGGGAGGGATATTAACATCTTATATGGTTAAAGGAAACTTTTGAATTTATGAAACATGCTATGATTGCCAACTTGAATAACCGACCGATTTACAATTAATTATGCACGCAGGCTACTCCAAAGACACATATTTCTCTCTTTTGTGCCAGAGGAGCCGCCTGGGGCGCAATCACTTCCTGGGACAAGGTTCTCATTCTTGCTCGCCTACGCCTCTAGTCAGTCATTTTTTTTGTTGTAAAACTTCAGGTGTCAATGAATTGAAATCAGCCATGCGGCATTAATAATGTAGAATTCCGTTGTTCAAGAATATCATTAGGTAAAACACCGTTCCTCATACCTAAATTTAAGAAAGTACCCTCGGTACATAGCAAGTCAGTTGAGAGAACGCTTCGACTTGTTATTGTCTCACACAGTCAGAGTCATAAGTTTTGCAACGTTGGGCTTCTACCGCGCTCTCCTCCGATCAACAGCACGTGTCTTATTCGAAAAAATCGCATAAACTAGAGCACGTAATGCGGATGCGGTGTTCCCATATCTTCAGTTTACTGACGTCAGTCATACATTTACGGTATAAATAATTTTTTTCTATTCTTATAGGCTGTGAATTCTACTTTTCGAAGCGGATACGGATTCGGGAAAACACTCTATATATCTCAGAATTATTTCAGAATTTTTTTCATTTTTCAATCTTTTTATATATTAAAAAAAATGCGTCTTCTCAAAAGGTCACATATTATTTTCAATCATTCATTTTTCGATTGTGAAGCTTTGAAAGGTTCCTAAATTTAAACCAGAGCTTCACCCTGCCGATGAAAACGCAGTGAAAAAGCAAAGAAAATGCACTGGTCAGTGCGTACTCAGTGCTGTTTCATCAGCACTACCTGTACCGCTAGTTTTCTATACCTGGGTTCACCTTCAAGTGTCCATTTAAAATTTTAAAAGTCTATTTCACCCAATAAATCTAGTCTGTGAGGTCTTTAAAAAGGTGTGTTAGTAGTATATACTATAGTGTTAGTGAAAACCGGTGTGCCTATGCCAATACCAATGCCAATTTTTAAATTCAACTTCAAAGTAGTGTATTTGTATAAAAGTTATAATTATAAATATGTATAATGAGAAAATTCATAAATTAAACAAAAGTGTTAATAATTTGAATAAAATTCTAAAACGAGAGTTGGTTTGGTTGCGGCCAGGTACTGTAAATAACTGCCCGCCCGGTACGTGACGAATACAATATGAACATTTTGTGACCGTCCCATCACTTTTCAGTGCGGTTTAGGTGCTGGAAATCAGCACAAACAAGCACTGGAAAACGCACTGGCGGCCCAGTGCCGTTCGCCAGTGCGTTTTCAATGCTTTTTCATCGGCAGGGCAGTGCACTTTAATACAAGTTTCATCCAAATTTCAAATGATTCTCATTTATAATTCTATTACCGAGGATACTCCCTTAATTTTTGGGGAGAAAGAGTACAACTGTGTCACTGTTAATTCTAAGAACTTTCAAACCTAACCGCTGTTGAATCGCAAGGACGATGTCTGATATGCAATGAGCCAGACCGCGTTGACCTCGAGACTCTCGCCTTCTCCGTCCAACTGACGACTGAAATTGTGATTTGACCTTTTTGTTAAGGGTTTCCTATTAGTTGACAATTAATTGATGAGTCGCGTGCGCAGACTGTTTCATTCATGACCTCCCTACAATGTTTTCCTCTCTTGAGCATGTAACCTACGCTTGCGAATTGTGGCCAGGATGCACTTCATTAAGTTTCGATTCTTCTCTTCGTCGTTGCCTAAGCTTACAAGTGGGGTTAGATGATATGGTAATATCTATGTGTCTTTTATATCGTTGACTACGCACAGGTGATTATTTCACATAATTGTTGGTCCACATGTCACTGTTCTCTGCGTATACAGTAAGTCAGTCATTGATCATGATCATGATAGTTAATACTCATGATAGTCATGATACTCATGGCTTAATTAAGACCCTTTATCATGATGTGTTATCGGTTCTGAATTCTTATGTTTAATAATTTAAATAGAGAACAATACCATTGCCGTTCAGTGTTAGCTGTCCATGCATTTCTACAGATAGCCTGTTCAACCTGGTCAAACGGTTAATATTTGCAGTAACAATGGTATTTTTTTCAAATCAATCATTTTTAATCCAAAAGTAGAGTTTCCCAGTATTTTTTTAATACCTCTGAATTTTTTATACAATTATTATTTATTTAAACAATTTTCCCCCCGTGAGCCGTAAGAATTGTGAAAAGTTATTTTCTGAAATGGATGACACAATGAACATCTTTAGAAAGTAATATATTTTCTTTAGCATATTTAGTACTATAAAAAGAAATTCTCTTTGTGTAAATAATTTTTCCTTGTAAATTGTAAACAAATATTGTTTTTTGCAATTGATGATATCCTGAAAAATATATATTACGCTCTAAATATGTTTATTATGTCATTCATTCCTGAACGTAACTTTTCACAATTCGGGCGACTTACAGGAGGAAACAATTGTTTAAGTGAATAATAATTGTTTAACCATTTAACGGCCAATGCTGCAGCTGAGAATCATTCACTATTTTTTATTTTTCACATTTTTAGGTAACGGGCTTCAAATTGCGCAAAATCAATGCGTGAATTAGATCAAAGTGGGCGCTTCCCCATCTCGTAATGTGGTTTGGAGCCATTGTATACTCAATAGAAAGCGAGAAATATATAAAAATTGAAAAAAATGTGGTACAAAAATTGATCAGAAAACGACTATACATTGTTCCTGAATTTTTTTCCATTTTAATTTTACGGGGTCAAGGCTTGGTCCTTAAAGGGTTAAAAAAGTCAGAGGCGTCTACGTACGGATTAAAAATTATTCATGTGGAAAAAACGAAATAAAAATACTCTTGTATTTAAATAGCTATTGTTCTAACGTTTCTTGATTATTAAACAAAATATAAATATTTGATCGAAAAAACGGATCTGCCTGTTCTGAGATATGATTATGTAGATGACGTGTGCAAAAAATTAGACAAAAATATTCAAGCTTGCGGCCTCAAAATTCAGAACGAATTAAACATTCTGATAAAGCTCCTTAAACCTTCCTTCATCGGGAGAATATTCCATATTGTGCCAATTCATTCGCTGCATGTGAGTCAGCATACCTTAAGTCCAACCTTCGCTGACATTCTTTGTCGTCAGTTTAATAATAAGTTGTTCACATGACCAGAAGTCTTCTGCTTCAATGGAAGTGTCGACCAACGTCTCTCTGTTTACATAATTTTCGCGGAGAAGATTGAAATTAGTTGGACGATTAGAGACTATTTTCTTCGTTATAATCTAACTGACTTCCTTTTCGTACCGTGATAATCTAGTTGAAGAGGTGGCGGTGGCTAATCATCCTATCATTAGTCCGCGGATGACGTAGCGGCCGCTGATATATTCTTTCTATAGAAGTCATGACTCCGCAAAATGTTGAATATGGTGCTTCGATGACCAGCTGTTATATGGTTTTTCCTAGTACCTTATCTAGTTATCATCCTGCGGGGCGTATTGCCATAGCTTTTGTGATCTAGGATTAATGTGGCGAACACCGGCTTATGAATTGAGATAATGCATCGAGAGGAGAGGCCTCCTTCTATGGCGTAAACACCGATACCAGCTTGTATAAATTGTGAGATCATACAGCATTGGTTCGAGGTATCCCACTGTTCATTTTAAGATTGTATCCTCTGAGACCGAATTTTATATTCACTCGAAAAAATCACGGCTATGCAGCAGTTCCCGGATTATATTCTTGTTAAAGACATGCAGAATGATGTCACGGGTTGCATCGGCTGCTATGTAGCATGGTATCTCACGATGGGTAGAGACTACTCCCTATTCCTGCTGGCTTGATCTTCCGCGGTGGATGGAAACATCGTGTAATTAGATGCCGCTCTGTCGAGTTTGATGCTTCACAGCGGCGGAGGCAACTGTTACTGTTCATTATGTTTTAGATTGCTGATTTTACCGTGCATCTGACTTTAATTTACTTAGTTCATAGAATGATGTGGGTGGAATATTACATTTTTTAAGTGCTATTTAATTTCATTTAGTTACATTACATTACAGGTGAAATGGATTATCGGTTCGATTACCCACCTGTGCATTATAATGGCTTAATGCTTATTTTAAAGTAAAGTGTTCTCAGTTTAAGCAGGGCACACACATTTGCACAGCGAATAAGCACAAGGCGCAAGAGAACAAGGCTCAACGCACATGGATCTGCATAGCTACTTCCTATGAACGGAGCTTTAGCGGGCTAGTTGTTTTGTAACCTCAAAGTGTGAAGTGAATGCTGTGACAGGGTTGCTACAGACCTTGAAATCCTTGAAATGTCAGGGAACAAAAAAATGGTCAGGGAAACCAGTGAACAGTCAATGAATTTTCAAAATGGATCAGAGAATTTTTTAAAAAACCGCTGACCAATCGTCCATCACGGATAGGGCCGTATCAATTCATATAGATTACATATTATTGCGCGCCGGTCGCCGCTGCGCCGCTACTAGACTGCTGCCAGAGAATGTTCGGTGATGCTCGGCTCCTCTCGGCTCATTGGGGTCACGCCGCGCGCTGTGTTGTCGGACTCGCCCGTGTAAGAATGAGCAGGTCTGTTATTGTTTACAAATTAGACGTGTAGTAGACGCAGAGAAGCAGCGTTAAGCATGATCTAATAAATACATGGTCTAGCCACTTGAGGGCCCTGTTTCGTTTAAATCACGCAACCGCTTAATTTCACCATTTTGTTAGTTTGACCGTGCAGTTTGAGTTTGATGCGTAAGACAGTACGGCGAATTGTTATTGGAAAATCAGTATATAGAAAGGAATTTAGAATTTTTTTAAAATCGTGAAAAACTACAAAAGAATAAAATTTTTTTATGAAATTTTTTTATTCTTAGGAAAATTGAAAACGATTTTTCACTTTGAAAAATTATAGTAACAGAAAGTTTAGGAATATTTTAAGAGATTTATAAAATGATCAAAGAAGAACATGGAAGATTTTAAAGATTTTATTTACTTTGCTGGATTTTCAAAAATTGTAAGAAAATTTGGATTAGTTTTAAAATATATTTAGAAGTTCTGAATAAATGTTAACACACTTCGTATAAATTACTTGAAATAATTCCAAATTTTTAATTAATGTTGAATCTTTTCAAAACTTCTACAGATCTCTTAAAATATCATTACTTGGAAGAAAAAAACTATGTATGATTTACAACCCTGCTGTGTTCTTTTTTGGGCTTAGAGTTTGCTATAGATATGTCGAAAAGTCAGGGAAATTAAAAATGGAAAGTCTGTAACAAACCTGTGTGAATTTTGAAGTTTTGTTTAGGTTAACAACAGGTTTACCTGAACGGAGATTTTTCTCCGAATATATTTACACAACCAAACATTACAGAAAATCAGTTCATGTAATTTTCATAAAAAACAATAATTTACTTTTATCATAAACGAAATACACAGACATTTTAATTGTGTAAAAATCACAAAATTTTAAACATTAAAACTTTTGCTCTCTCAAGAAGGCTAAGCCTAAACGAAGATTTTTGTCTTTAAATAATAATAATGTCCTAAAAACCATCCGTAACACAATTAGCGAACCCGTCACAGCTCTGTATAAATGTCTTGTCCGATTTCTTCCAATTTTATGGGAATCATTATGGGAATGGCGATATCAACTAGAGTCTTGCGAAAGTGTATTGGGTGATTATTTTAAATTTGAATTTTTTGTAGGTAAAAAAAAATCTTCTGCTGTTAAACACCTCATCCAGGTAATTGTTTTTATAATTTGTTACTGTCTAATTTTGATGTCCTATTTGTTTAAATATTCAAGTCTACAGAATCTTATTAACAAATCAAGCTTAGCGATTTTCTGAAGCATTAAATGGTGAGCATTTCTAAAAATCCAGCAACGAAATCTGTTCAAAACTGTGCGGTACGTGGTACATGTGCGCTTAAGGTGCTTCAAACGGCTGCTAAATACGCCACATCCAAACAACCTCTAAGCAGATGAATTGTTGAACGCAATATTTTGACCACATAATCTAAACGCAATTATACCGGTCTGTTCAGATAGTTTTTTCTTGAAAATGTTCTTGTTGTTGTTTGTAATTGAAAGTGGAGTTTATTTTCTCGATTCAAACTGGCGCATGGTATACAGTACACGGTAGTATATGGATGGCGAGGAGCGGAGCGGCAAGCGGAGGGTTTGTCTGTGTTCCCATGTGTGCCTGAAACGGTTGTAAATTTCGCCACATCCAAACTACCTCTAAGCAGATGAATTGTTGAACGCAATATTTTAACCACATAATCCAATTATATCGGTTCGTTCAGATAGTTTTTCCTTGAAAATGTTCTTGCTGTTGTTGTTTGTAATTGAAAGTGGAATATATTTTCTCGCTTGGAACTGGCGCGCGGTATACTGTACATGGTAGTGTATGGACGGCGAGGGGCGGAGCGGCAAGCGGGGGTAAGGAAATGAAATTCATAGTTATTTTTTTTAAACGTGTGATTATTTAAACAAATAATTATTATTTATTTTCAAAATTGAGCCAGAGATCTCAAATTTTTCTCAAGTTGGGTATCCTATGCTACTTTTTGTTGAATAATTACAAATTTTTTAACATTACGGTGATGATGAAACTATAAAGCAAAACCTTAAAAAACATTATGGAGAGGCGAGGGATGAATGCTCTCTTAAAAAATATTTTTGTTCTCTAATTTGTTTATAATTATATGCATTAAAAACCACTGAAATTAATTTTTGGAAAGTTTTTGTACCAATGAAAAGTAAGTTTGAATTAATAGAATTTGACCAGTCCGAGCGGGCCAGGAAGGGTTTCGCTTGGATATCTTCACTGAAATACATAACTATTTTCAGTCGCAAAATGCCAAACAGCATTTTTATTGGAAAAAGTCAAGCTTTCGTTTAAAAATACTTTTAAAAAACTGCCCGAAGAGTAGAAAATGTTAAATAAACATTTTAAATGGCAATTTGTTTTTAAAAATTAAAAACAATAGGTTACACAAAATGAAAGAGCTTGCAAACCCCTTCAGGAATCACTAATAGAACATTCAATTCTTATTTGTAGAAAGGAAGTTAAGACCATTTGAAAATACCCGCTTTGCCCGCGGGACGCAAATTTCACCCCCTGTAGTTCGAGGAGGGATGGTAGTAAAAGTCTATAAATTGGTGGGTATACCACTATCATATAGGCATCATTTTGAGGCTGGGTCTCTTTCCTAGAAAATAAAGTATGGGCCTTTAAAAAAATCAAGATGGCGGCATCAATATGGCAGCCAAAGCTCAGAAATTTCAGGAAATGAACCAAATTAGTGAAGTTACCAAACTTTGAAGATGTGAAAAATATGTATGATGGCTCATTTTGAGGCTGGGTCTCTTTCCTATAAAATAACGTATGCGCCTTTAAAAATAATCAAAATGGCGGCATCAATATGGCAGCCAAAAGCTCCGAAATTTCAGGAAATGAACCAAATTAGTCATGTCATCAAACTTCGAAGCGATGGAAAAGTATGTATGAGGGCCCATTTTGAGGTTGGGTCTCTTTCCTACAAAATAACGTATGCGCCTTCACAAAAATCAAGATGGCGGCTTCAATATGGCAGCCAAAAGCTTAGAAATTTCAGGAAATGAACCAAATTAGTTCAGTCACCAAACTTTGAAGCGATGGATAAGTATGTATGAGTTCTCATTTTGAGGCTGGGTCTCTTTCCTACGAAATAACGTATGCGCCTTTACAAAAATTAATATGGCAGCAAAAAGCTCAGAACTTTCAGGAAATGAACTAAATTTTTAAACCGTTTCAGTGTTCCTAAAGAAAATTCATTCAAATTTCGGCCACTTATTTGCCATCTTGGGTGCACCAATTTATGACATAGAATCTTTACATCAGATTTGAGATGAGTGACATTTCAAATACCTGCCAATCTATTTTCAAACATATATGGTGTTCGTAAAAGCATTTACATCGAGTTCCGGGCAAAGTCCACCACATTGGATCCGCTACTTTGCAATTTAAAATTTACTTTACTATATTATTTATAACTACTCCTGATAGTTACCTTTGAAATGTTTTAAGTACGACTTTCTGTGTTGAAAGACTCTTAGTTTGAAGTTTCTTGTGATTTATAAATTTTTGTATAGATTTGGCTGCCTAATTTAGTTCATTTCCGAAAAATTTCTGAGCTTTTGGCTGCCATATTGATTCCGCTATCTTGATTTTCGTAAAGTCGTATACGTTATTTTGTAGGAAAGAGATCCAGCTTCAAAATGAGCCCTCATACATATTGTTTCATCGCTTCAAAGTTTGGTGGTAGCTCTAATTTGCTTCATTTCCTGAAATTTCTGAGCTTTTGGCTGCCATATTGATTTTCGTAAAGGCGCATACGTTATTTTGTAGGAAAGAAATCTAGCTTCAAAATGAGCCCTCATACATATTTTTTCATCGCTTCAAAGTTTGGTGACAGCACTAAATTAGTTAATTTCCTAAAATTTCTGAGCTTTTGGCTGCCATATTGATGCCGCCATCTTGATTTTTGTAAAGGCGCTTACGTTATTTTGTAGGAAAGAGACCCAGCCTCAAAATGAGCCCTCATACATAATTGTGTGTGTGTGTATGCATATGTATATCAGTGGGTTAGCGACGAGAGAACAGTGGTCATTAGACTACGTTGGACTCCCGCTCACATACGCACGACTGTTTATATCGCGCTTCTGATTAGTCCAGTTTGAATATTTTTTAACTCAAAAACTAAAACTTCATGCGATTTTTGGAAAAGAAATTTTCATACAGTCATATAAGTCCGGACACTCGAGTGTGGGGCACCATGTGCGTGTGTCTACAATAATGTATAACAATCTGTATTGTATGTATTGGTTTAATATAAACGAACTATTTGTGATTTTCTGTACATGTATTCAATGTTTTCCAACCTATAAATGTGATATACATTTTTGCGTTTATCAAATGTACACGTCTACATCACTTGCTTACAAAAACAGAACTACACTGCACATGTACTAAAGTCATGCAAAAATAAAACGAAGAAGATAAAAAGTAAATCGAATTACATCTCGACTGTGCTCGACTAGGGCTAATGGAGGGGGTACTTCAATTCGCGGAAATTCTTCCTCCGCAGTTTCTTATTGATAGGCCAACCTGTATTTACGGACGTGCTCTGCTGAAATCTCAACAGTCAGATAGGGCTGTTAGCGGTCATATGAACTCCTCCATCCATTGTTAAGCTAATCAGCAATGCTTCATCTTCCCGAAATATATAAAAAAGTATCATTTTTAGGCCGTAACTGAATTTTCAAAACTATTTAAAAAAAACTATTCTCAAGTAATTATATCCACTTCTTAGTTATTTTTAATCTCACCAGAAAAAAATATATTTGAAAATATAACAGAACCCTTCTTTAATATGTTTGTTAATACTTTTCGAAATTATTTATAAGTGGTAAATGAAATTCAACAGCTTGTAATGTGTACTTTCATAGGAGGTATTGAGAAGAAATGTTTGAAAATGATGAAATGATCGGGCATCTAATGTATATGAATTTTTTAAAATAAATTGCAGAGGGATTCAAAGAGGCTGCGGAGAAATTTCAGCAAGAGTCTGGCGTGGGTCCTACAGTTGAACTGAATTCCCTGGATGACAGAATTCGAATTCGAGACGCTATACAAAACGGCAGAATTCAAGAAGCTACAGATTTGGTGAATCAGCTGCATCCTGAACTACTTGATAATGACAGATATCTTTACTTTCATCTTCAGCAATTGCATCTTATCGAGCTAATTCGCACTGGCAGAATCGAGGAAGCTCTACAGTTTGCTCAGGAGCAATTAAGCGAAGCTGGAGAATCAGATGACAATATATTGAGCGAATTGGAAAGAACTTTGGCATTGTTGGCTTTCGACGAACCCCACAAGAGCCCCTTCAGTGATTTGTTGCACCCAACTCATAGACAAAAGGTATTTTTAAATTCTTGTCACACATTTTAGTTTAAAATACAGAGTGGCTTGATCGAAAATCCAGAAAAGAAAGAGTCAATTTATGTGTTCACATAGGATTTATCTTATTTTTATCATAAAAGTTATCAATCTTGTCCGATCACTTTAAATATCATTTTTTATTAGATTAAATTGTGCAATTTCGAACGAGTCTGAGTTTGGTTTGAAATTCTTGAAAATTCTTAAAAATTCCTATGCTAACATTTTTAATGACATAATCTTAAGCTCTTAAAATTTTGACGTCTTGACACTAAGTTTCAAATTTTCAGTTACTTAAATTAAAAATGTTTCCATTGTTCTGTTGAAATACCTAAGCTGAAGATTTTTTACCTTTATGGATATCCAATTTAATATTATGTATATCATCAGATTACGTTTCTATTTTGTCGGAAGCCTTCTTCCGTTTCTTTAATGTTGATTTAAAATATTTCATTTTATCTCAAAGGAGTGTCGATTAGAGTGGGCCGAAGATACAAAATTTGTTTGAATAAAAATTATTGCTGAAAAGTTGCTATGCGTTATTACAAATAAAAATCTTTAATGCTTTTTAAAATAAAGAATAATCCTGTGGTATCACAGTGAGACCAAATAATTTTTATTTCGAAACTTTAAAAAATCGGCCTATTGGTTTCAAAATTATTGTAATCTTCTAGGCATTTTCTTAGAAAATTAATTGGTGAATCCGTGTCCAAGCAGTTTTTGAGAATTATTAAATATATCTGTCCTATCAAGGTAAGAGAATTGCCCATACTTTTTATTTTCCTGAAAAGGCTGAAAGTTGAAGAAATAAGGAAAGGATTTGTGTATAATTAAGTTTATTAATATGAAATGATCCACGGTTGCATGGCGCAGAATACTACTAAAAACTGACCGTACTGGTTTGCCGACAGGGGTCCAAATTATATTATTAAGCTTGACATTCGGTGACACCTTTAACCATGACTTTAAAATCAGTTGAAACTTGATCTGCGGGAAAAGAATTGAGTCGCGAAGAAGAGCTATTTGTTGGAAGTAACTGCAGGAATCAAGTGATTTGAGTTTGACTATTAGGTATCTATTAAGCTATTAGGTATCCTAATAGCAAGGAACGTAGTGGAATGTTCCCCTGGAACCTCCGGAACGTTCTGGTACGTTTCCAGGACGTGTACAATGTATGCCGCAGGGTGGCCGCATGTCAGGGAAGTCACAGAAGTCACGGAAAAAAAGTTTGTCAGGGAAATTTCAGGAAAATTAAGTATCTGTCAGGAAAAGTAGAAATTGATATGTTTTAATTTTATTTTGGAAGCATTTCCTAATATCAATATAAATATATTTTTTTTAAATACCTTTAAAATAGAATTAGATAGATGGTTTTTTTTTTGTAGTTATTTATTTATTTGTTGATAGTTTGGATACCTTTAATTAATCCATACTGCCATGTAAAGCGCATTTTTCTGGCTTGTTTCACTATTTTTTTTGGCCCAGTATTGAAACCTTATGCGCTTTTTTAATACTTTCCTGTTAGGGAAATTCGTTTAAATGACAGGGAATGGTCAGGGAAATTTGAAAATTCAATCTTGTGGCCACTCTTGTTCCAGGAGCGTTCCACTGATACCTGAAGAGAAGTAACCGTTATTGTTATTTTTAACAACAAATATCTCGTTAACCGTAGGAGACAGGTAAAAATGGATGGTATTTTTTAGTTTTGAGTACCGAATATACTGCGCTATAATATGATATCATATTTGTTGATAATAACAATAACGGTGTGTCCTTTTCGGAACATTCCAAAGAGGCGGCAATTTTACACGTTCCGGGAACGTTCGGAAGGTGCCCGTGCCACGTTCCAGGAACGTTCCGTGCTATGAGGGTAATTGAAAAGAGTGGAAGAGGGGGGGGGGGTCATTTTCTTCGGAAGATTCCGTTTGGGTCCCCGGCCATATTACCTGGGACGAAAACTGAGCTGTGGCTGTACCCCTGGCGAAATTCTCAAGGGTTAGGGCTAAGTTTTGACAAATGAAACTCCTGGCCAAAGAGCGTTGTATGAACAGAGATATTGACTCGCTGGAATCCATATGTATACTATTAATTATGTTATTGGAAAATTCGTCTCTCTCTCACACACACACGCGCGCGCGCGCAAATTAGAGACATCCGCTCCGTTATAAATCACGAAGAAAACTGAAGCAGTATTCACAGAGGTCCTCCAATTTTACAACTTACGGCTTTCAAAGGAAAAAATATTTTGAACCGAAAAAAAATAAAATTTACAACAGAATGTTTAAATTTTTAATAATATAGTCGGGTTTTCAATGAAAAAAGATAAATTTTTAACCAGAAATGGAATTGAATAGATTTGGAGAGAAAATTGAAAAAATATCACACAAAATTTGCGATTAATTTCTATAAATTTTGAAAATGGTGAAAAATTAAGACTTCTTGCGCAATTTTGTTGCACATTTTTTTCAAATTTTATGTTGGTTTAAAAAATGTGCTTTCAACTTTGAGAAAGTGTAAGAGATATTCAGAAATTTGGAATCGATTAAAAAATAATCAAATCTTGTAAAAATTGGTTAGAATTTTGTAAGGTTTCACGAAAATGGAAAAAATTCTTTTAGTTTCCTACCAATAATTGAAGTAATTTTTTGTTTTGAAAAATTATATTTAGGGGATTGTTTAAAAAGATAGCAATAAATTTCACACGATTTCAGAATTGTCAAAGAAGAATCTGTAAGATTCGAAGGCAATCTTTTTAATTTTATGAAATTTAAAAGAAAAGCAGAAAAAATTTTAATAATTTTCAAGGATTAGAAGGCTTAGAAGTTCTGACAAGATTAGAAACAGAATTTTCTCAAGATCAATGTGAAAATTTTGTATGTTTTTTTATTTTTAAAACATGCACTTTAAGAGAAAATCAAAAACGTAAGATCAATAAATTTTTCGAAAATCGAGTTAATTCAAGAAGTATTTAGAAGAATGGAAGAGATTCAAATCGAATCGTAAACTTAATTTTTTTTTAGAAACTTAGATTTTTGAAGATTTCAAAAATAAAATTTAGAAGCTTTAATGGAATTCCGGAAGATTTCAAGGAGATAAAACTATTTTTCTTTAAATTCCTGGGAAAAAAATTTAGAAGATTATAAGTCAATTTTTTTACATCTGGCATGATTTTCCAAAATTTAAAGAAAAAGTTTGGTCAGTTAAAAATATTTTTAGGAATTTAAGTCGTTTTAAATGTATTAGTAATATTTTAAAACTTTGAAAAATTTCCAAAAATTTATCAAATATTTCTTGATTTCTTCCAAACCTCTAAATGTTCTAAACTTTTTTTAAAAAGACTCGACTTTTTCCTAATTTTTGGTAAAATCTTATAAAATATAAATCTTTAAAATGCTCTAGGTTGTTTTTTGACATCTCTTTTCATGCCATTTTAGGTAATAATCACAATTTTCGGGATTTTAAGAGAAAAAGCCGAAAAGTTATCAACTTGAACTTATTTGTTTTCTTCATATATAAACACTTTAAAAAACCTCTAATGTCTTAAAATACTTATCACAATATTACAATACTTTGCTTTTACAATTTTATTCTAATTGTAAAATAATTGTTAGTAATTTTAAAATAAATCTAACAAAATTTACTTTATAAAGAAATATCTCATAATTTTAAAAGATACAAACCAATTCTAAAGGTAAGTGTTTGTATATAGTATCTTAATAACTAAGGAAATTTCAAATAAAAACTGTACTTTGTATACATTAATTTTAGAATAAAAAATAATAATACTTTTATAAATATTACTACATTTGTTTTTATTATGATACACATTGATTTTTATTAAACAATCTTTTTTGTAAATTGGTCGTAATTTTTTTAATTTTTGCGAGATTTTAGCATCATATTTGACCTTAAGGAATAGATTTCAGGAATAAAATTATAAAAATATCTTCATTATTTAGCAAAATACTATGAAGAATGGCTTTTGAAATTATACAACAAACTTTTAAAAATGTTAACAAACGGTTGTACAGATTTGGCCTTAACCTTATTGACCAGCTGAAGAAATAGATATTTCTCTTATTGTTTTTTAGTATATTATTTTTCCCTAAACATAAAGCAAACTAAAATACACTTAAAAAATGAAAATAAGAAAAGTCAGAAATTCATGCAGTTGTACGTTAGAAAATTCCACACATTTTTTAATAAAACTCCTTTCTCCACCACCTTCAAACGAAAATTTATGCAACATTTTTATCAAATGGTAAGTCTTTTGTACTGAAATGGAGAAATGAAAATTTTGCATTAATTATGGATGTTTAATTGACGTAAATTCCCTTACTACTCACACTTGAGTATGTGGAGGAATTTCTTTTTCGCAAAAAAAAAAAAATAATAACATGCCTTCATTTATAGACTTTTCTTATTATTTATTTATTTTACATACACACGCATTATATCTTATCAAAATTTAATATAGAATTCTTAAATCTCAAAAGGAATTTGAATACTACAATTTTTAATGTTGCCAACTTTTTAGAAATAATTTGACAAATTTTATATATTCTTTAAAATAAACTTTTTTTTAATTGCATACAACTTATTACTTATTTCAAACATTATTTCATTGCTTATTTTGATCGGAAATAATTCAAACTCTTGCGATTAAAGCGGGGATTTCACCTGGGTGCTGAATGTGCTGAAAATAAACTCAAAAAAATATTCGAATTTTCATTTAAGAACTAATAATTGTACACAATTTCCAGGCGGATCTTTTTTTTTCTCTAAGAATTTATTGGTTCTACAGTTTTTTAAATAATTAGAAAATCGTATATTTTTCGAAAACAAAAAGTTGCCAGTTTTGTTCACTTCAGCTCGTGCTAACTTAGTTCATTTTCATAATTTTTAGATTCTGTTAAGACTAATTTAAGAGACTAGATTTTCTGAAATTATCTATAGAAGAAAAACTTAAATACTTTAATAAACATAGAAGTTGTTTATTCTTTTTTTAGACAATGAAAAAATCATAAAGTTTAAACTTCAAGCGCACTGTGTATGATATTCAAATACATTTTAGGAATATTTATGAAAGTGTTATTATTTTTGATTTCAAATAATAATTTTTGCAGAGTACAGTTTTTACTTGAAATTTTACGACGGTCCTTTGTACCATGTTTGACCCTATAAACCAGAATCAAGGAAAATATTCTAAAAATATGTTCGTTAATTATTAAGATAATATAAAGACTTACCTTTAGAATTGTTTTGTTCTTTTAAAATCATGAGATAAGTCACCGTAAAATAAATGCTGGTAAATTTATTTCACAATTATTTACAATTAATTTACAATCACAATTTTTTTACAATTAAAATAAAATTGTAAAAGCTAAAATTTGAAATAACTATTTTAAAACATTAAAGATTTTGTAAAAATTTCATGCACAAAAAAATAAGTATTATCAGTTTGTTTTTCAATTTATGTAAATATAATTATCATAAGATTCTTAAGAAAATGAAAAAAAAAAGATTTTGAAATATAGTAGATGTATCAGCAAAGATTCTAAGAGATTAAAAAAGAAATTTTATTCTATATGATTTGAAAAAGTATTAGGAAAGATTCGAGTCTTTTTAAAAGATGTTTAGGAATTTTTAATTAGTTTGAAAGAAATCAAGAAATATTTGATAAATTTTCGGAAATCTTGGAATATTTCTTATCTATTTAAAACGTTTCTAAAACTCTTCTAAAATTCAAATTCGTTTTGAATTTTATCAATTCTATGAAATGTTTCTTGAAATTACTCGATTATTTAAATTTTCATAAAATTTTAATCTTACGATATTGAAACGTTTTGCTCTAAAATCTTTTACATTCTTCTTTTAATATTTAGGAAATCCTTTAATATTTTCGAATCGTTTCAAAATTTCTGAGCAACTCTTAAACTCATTTAAATTTGAAAGTACATTTCTTAAACTAACATACGTAAGAAAATTGTGTAACAAAATTGCACGAGAAGGCTTGATAAGAATTATGCTCCGTAATTTTTCTAAAATTATGTAATATGGCAAAATTGTAAAACTTTGCTTCAAAATCTTGTACATAATTTAAAAAATTTTTAGGAAATAATAAAAAATGTTTATTAATATTTTTCAATTTTCTCTTGGGATTCATTACAAAACAATCATTAAAGATTTCCCCACGAAGTTTCATTCTCTGGACACCCTGCAATATTCCAGTTACTTAAAAACTCCTAAGAGCCAGTTAGCCAGCGAAAACGAATCGTGAAGTCGGGGGGAGACTGGTTTACGCGACATGTAGCAGAGCCGACTCACCGACACGCTACGTTTGAATGGGTTGCTCCCAGATGGGAGAGTGGTGAGGGCCGAAAAATCCCACGTTCTGAAGACACTGGTACACGGAGAGAAATTTCAGGACATTAATTCACGGCACTATTCCTTGCTTTTATCACGAATTGGCGCGAGAACTAAGATTTGAAAACCCTTGCTTTTAAAGTATAGGTCTCAAAGTTTCAGACATTATGCCACGCCCCCTTGTTCTCATGTCTCGAATTCTATACTTTTAGATAATAGATTCCGAGACTTTAAATAATGTGAAAAATGTAGCTATAAAATTACGCGCTACCGTGAATTAATCTTTATAAATTTCTCTCCGTGTATCAACTATTCTCAAAGCGCGTAAAAATTCCATAATATTAAGGGCATGTGATACTTACAGTTTGCCCGGCTTTTTTTCCACAAAAATGAAAATGTAAAAAAACTGAATTCGGAGATGCTATAAAACATCATAGCGGACGTCTCCCCGGACTCTTTTTTGAGGGATAATAACAAAAAAATATAATGTGCTAAATAAAAATTTTATGCATTATTTTGAGGTTACGTCGCTTTTCATCTCTGCCTTTCCGATAATCCTGAAATTATTTATGAAATAAGCTTTTTTGATTGGCTACAAACAAGGTTAGTTCCGGGTAAGTCCAAAGTTTCCGGGTAAGTCCAAAGTTTTCGGCCAAAAATATTGTGTAGTTTGGAAGTAACGCTCGGGTAAAATGTAACACGCATAACCTCGAAATATACACGCACGTTGTTAGCAATATCAAAAAATTTTTGATAAAAAACACAAAAAAAGTGTGCGGGGACGTCCGTTAGCATGTTCGCTATCCTTTCCCAGATTTTGAAGGCAAAATATTTCTTATCCTAGGAAAAAAGCCGAGGAAACCTAAAACTGGTAAAATCGACAATGTTCTAAGTATCACATGCCCTTAACATGGGCAAATTTTGGTTTTCGGAAAAATGGGATTCACGTTTCTGGATTTAAACTCAGCTTGCGGGAGATATTAATAATTTTTTGGGAAGTCTCTAATTAATCATTTTCATTAAATAACTTTAAATTTTGATGCCCCTCGTGGAGCTCGGAAAATGCCCCAAAAAACTGAAATTGACGTTTTTGCCTAAAGTTGACAAATAAATGCTCTGTTTTTTCCGCTTTTGCGATAAATTATTTTTGTTTGTCAAGTGTTGTTTCAAGCATTTAGTATTTGTTTAACAATTAATTATTATTTAATTGTAACTTTTTCTTAAAAAGAGGTATTAAACTCTCGTTTGAAAAAAAAAATTAGTTAGCTTTTCTGCTTATTATTAAACATCTACGTCATTTAGATACTAGAACCTTATTTTTTAAATGAATTCTTAATTGTTTAAATAAATTTTGTTTGTTTAAACAAATTTTTTCGAAAATAAATTTTTGAAATTTCTTTTTTTTTGCATTTATTGTGGTAATTTGTCATTATTGAGAGCAACATTTTTTGTTTTAATTTCCAGTGACGTTAAAAAAATACAAAGATTTTTAATTCCTTTGATAATACTAACATCGAATCTGCGGGACCAACACAAACAAATAAAAAACTTAGTTTAAGCTTCCAAAGGACAAAGAAGTGTGTACGAGGCTGATTTAAAGGAAAAAATAATAAAAATAATTTCAGAACGAACTCATGGACGAACTCCTTTCCCTAGTTTCTCGTGGGAACAACAATGACAACACCAAACATAGTTGTAGTAAGTGCGGTTCAAAACAACAGAACGCGCAGGGCCCCTGGCAATGGGTCGGCCAGCAATGCCGACCAATCTAGAGCTGGGGGAGCCAATGAAAATGGATTCAATGCGATGGATCGGCGGGATCTCGTGACCTTTGGGTGGACGGAGCGACTGAATCACGACTTGCTAGAGTGCTACGATGCGAATGTGGCCAATGAATGGGGTTACATGGCACGGCTGCATGCTCTGTGGTGCGAGAAACACCCGGAGCTATCGCACTTTTTGCAGCAACGTCTGCGAAACCATGCTGAACTACTCCGTAAAAGGGGCTATGTAAGCGGAACGCCTACTCTACCACAGCTAGAATGAGCCGGCAGCATAGAAAGAGAGGCGACACTAAGACCAACCGCGGGCAGGCATCCAATAGATGAAGAGCGATGCTTTACGACCCGGAGAAACATCAACGCCAAGGTTTCTCTCAAGCCTAAAGATCTGGCTGAAATGGATGACGAGCTTCGTGGACATTTTTCCGGAGAATCCGACCTTTGGGCTATCAATTATTGTGTGTATAATGCAGAGAGAGCTTTGGCCGATGCGAACCGTAAAACAAAACCAACGGCTGAGCATGAGACGAAAAGACGAATGCATCAACTTGCCATAAGGATAGGCTGGGCAAGACAATACGCGTCCCGCATTCAGTGTGTGATTGACTACATCACATCTGGCAGGAATTTGACCGCCTCATGGTGTCTTTCAGGGCGACACCATGAGCCCACTCCTCTTTTGCCTTACATTATTGCCACTATCTCTAGCACTTCGCCATTCCGACGGGTACTTGTGCGGCAA
>NC_046663.1:124156416-124157567 GCF_010883055.1 Belonocnema kinseyi
ATATAATTTCTCATAAGGACAACCGCATGATTTCACCGGGAGCGGGTGCGAATCTGAAAAATTTCACCCGCTTCCAACGAAATCGTGGTAAAATTTTAGCCACAACCACGTCTCACGACCGTGAGATAGGTGGTTAGTCTGTAACGCAAGTGTTTTAGCATAATGTTGACACGCAGGGATGCTTTCCAGGTTATTAACGTGTGAAAGATTGGCACCTCTAAGAGCGCCGATGATAAGGACGATTAGTTTAACAGAACATTCCGAGTAAAATCTTTGCAACTCCCTTATAAGGTCTGTATACCTCTCTTTCTTTTCATTCTCCTTGGCTATGATGTTTTGGTCAGCTGGTGCCCAAAATTTGATAACGAACATGGTTCGCTTCTCGAAGTCAAGAAGAACCATGTCTGGCCTCGAATATGCAACAGAAACAATTGTCGAGAGTATAAAGTTCCAGTATATGCGGCACTTCCCATTCTAGACAATTGACTCGATTCCCCTAGGAGCTTTTAGAGGAATGATATTAAGTTTAATGCCGTAAGAGTGACAGAGATGGTAATAAAGCACTCTTAGTGCCGCATTGTGCCTTTGGATGTAGGTCGTTCCCGCATGAGTTGGACAAGTAGATAGTATGTGAGCTAAATGCTCCGGCTTCAATCCGGGCGATTCAAGGAAAGCAAACGTTAGCTCACACGACATTGATTGATCCTCCACATTTCTGTGGAAGATACCGTGCATCCTCTTATCGAGGAGCTGTTCACGGACCACCTTGACGGCGTGAGATGTACAGTCGCGGAACAAAAGACTTAAGATGCATGCTTTTGTTCATGTGCATATACATATATATAATTGAATTGACAAAAAAAAAATTGCGCGATTTTTATTAGGTTTATGTTGGCAATGAGTTGTGTTGATATTGGCAGCGCTGCTTATTTGGTGCATTGTGAGAGAGAAACAAACGACTGCGGTTTGTTTAACTTTGGTGTATGCTTATGTTGTTGCTATTATCTTTTTTTGTCAAGACTAATATAAAAATGTGTGATCTTGGAAAACTTTATCGCGAACTGTATTAGGATGCACACTGTTTGAAACGCTGTAAAATATCAAAATCAACATTTATTACGTTACCGGGTGGGGTGGGGGGGGGGGGGGGG
>NC_046663.1:124157607-124160668 GCF_010883055.1 Belonocnema kinseyi
ACGGTTTGTTACGTTGCGTTACAACATTTAATAAATTTATTAAACAATACGATAATGGTTTTGACAACAATTTTGGTCTTACAATGACAAATTACCACAATAATTGCAGAAAAACAGAAATTTGAAACATTTATTTTTAAAAAATTGTTTAAACAAACAAAGTTTATTTAAACAAATAAGAATTTATTACAAAATAAGGTACTAGTATCTAAATGACGTAGATATTCAATAATAAGCAGTAAAGGTAACTAAATTAAGAAAAAACTATAGTTTTATAGCTCCTTTTAAAAAAAGTGACAATTAAACAATAATAAATTGTCCAATTAAACATAAAAATCTCCACAAGAGGGGGTTGGGGGCATCAAAATTTAAAGTAATTTAATGGCAATGATTGATTAGAGACTCCCCAATAAATGCTTAATATCTCCCACAAACTAAATTTAAATCGAGAAACCTGAATCCCATTTTTCCGAAAACCAAAATTTCCCTATGTTAATCTTGTGGGATTTTCAGGGCCTTTACAGCACGTCTTAGTATTAACTGATTTGGCTTAAACTTGGCGCGATTTTTTTTCCTGGCATCCTCACAAAATAGGGAGGGGGTGGCATGCCCTCTATTCGAAAGTCGGGTCTTTAGACCACCTTAGCCAGCACAGACTGCCAGTACTGTCTGACAGCATTGGCGCAGTCGTGAAAGCCATTACCGAACAAGTTATTATCCCAAGGATCTGCCAGCACTTCGTCAGTATTGGCGGTAAGCATTGGGCTGACGCTGCCACAGCTAGCGCAGTACTGCGTCTGTAGGCAATTTCCTATTGCGTAATATATTTACATCGAGCTACGCGCTTGGTTATTGTACTTCGCCCACATTTTTGCATAGGACTTTCTGAATTTAAGGTCAAATTTGTTTATTTGTAATTTAATTTTTCATGGAATTACATCCTATAATGCAATGATTACCAAAAAATTCGTGGCTCTTTTTTGTGTGAATAACTTTTGCCTTTATGTTTCTTTTATAGCTTGTGTCGTTTCTAAAAGAAAACGGAAGTTTTATTTCTAATGTTGTTTTTTACAAATAAAACAAAAGTAACACGTCTTGTCAAAAACTTATTATTACAAAATTTGTAAATATTTATCGGTGCACTAATTCTTGTTTTTTCATCATATTTTATATCTTGTATAGTTTGACTGTGAGGTGGACTTTTGTATTTTTTGTGCGATAAAAAATTGGATTTTCAATTTTTCAACAAATTGCAGAAAGTTTTTTTGATGATCTTGCATAGCTTTACAAAAGTAGCGTTTTCTTTCTCTGGGCTCTTCTTATACCATGCGTTGTTTCGCTTAAAATTTTAATTTTAGTTTTTTGTGCAAATTTTGCAAACCTTGTAACTCCGATAATTTTCTTGTTAACAAAGAAATTCATGGAGATAAATTGGCTAACTTTTCGAGTAATACAAATAGCTGTACACATAATGTGAAAATATAAAAATAAATTTTTTCACAAATTTTGAATATTCTCTAACTTTTTGAATTTTCATCGAAAATAGCTGACTAAAACAAGCTTGTCCTTTCCTTTTACATTTCAAAAACGTTTATCAAAGATTAGTATAATCTGATTACATATTCGAAATTTATCGTGCCTACAAACCACCACTACTACTACAATCACAGACAGACTTTGTAGAAAGTGTTTTTTATGACACAGGGGGCCTTTAAACGTGAAGATTCAATGAAAACCAACTAACTCAAATTTTACATAAAACTAATATTTTCTCTTTAGGATGAGAATGTAAAATCACTCAAAATTATATCATTTGTTTTACACTTAAAATATAGCAGATTTTATGTTAAAAATTAATTTTTTTTATGAACACATATAAAATTAATGAATATTCGATTTGAAATCTTAAAAATGGTTAAAATTGAATAATTATTAAGTTTAAGCATTCAAAATTGAACGATTACCAAAAAACTTTCAAAATTACATACCTTTCAAATGTATATATTGAAAATTGAATCATTTAAAATTTAAATTTATATAATCCAACCATTTTCAATTGCAACTCTATAAAATTGTAGAAATTTTAAATCATTAAAATTAAAGAGTTTTTAAATTTGAAAATATACAATTAAAAATTATGCATGTCTTAAGTTTCATGATGGGATATTATGTAATTTTGATGGCTTATGTTAACAATTTTTTACTTTCTTACATTTAGAATTAAAGGGTTTTGACTTTTGAACTTCTAAATCAGTAAAATTAAAAAATTTTTATATACATTCAACATTGAAAAACCTTCAATATATTTCAAATTTCGACTTTTGCGACAAAATTCTTTAATCTGTTTTGATATTTTTATAGTTGATTAATTTATTAATGGGAACTACCGACTGCTTTCGGTTTATTGATGGAATATGCTCACCTAATTGAAAGAAAGTATGTGAAAAAGTGAATCAATGATACAACGTAGCACGGATCGAATGTCGGATTTTCGACATTCGATACACGGGCCAATCGAATCGAAAAATGCGATCCGACGAAAGAACGCGTCGAAGTTCGGTTTTCGACATTCGAGCGAGGGTCGGGTCGAAAAATTCGAACCGACTATAGCACGCGTCGAAGTTCGGTTTCGGAGATTCAAGCGACGGGCCGATCGAATTGAAAAATTCGAACCGACGACAGCGCTCGTCGAAGTTCGTTTTTCAACATTCGAGCGATGGACCTTTCGAATCGAATAAGCCGAACCAAAAATGAACGCACATCGAATCGAAAATACTATATTTGATCCGACAAAATGCACACGTCTAATCCCGAAGACTAGAGCCAGTCAGTTCCATAGCAGCCACAATTCGCGATGCAGTTCTTCTGTTTCACCATCTTCTGGTTTCTAATCCCATTAGACCCTGAAGCCCTCCCACCAGCTACAAGTTCACGTGATCCCTAAGGCGAGGTAAGCGTTCCTATGTTAAAAACAAATTTTTTGAATAAAAGCTTAAAACGAAAATTCTAGAGCATTCCTTTCTTCTTAGATTCAGTCTTAAGATCAGCTAATTGCATTTAG
>NC_046663.1:124160768-124164080 GCF_010883055.1 Belonocnema kinseyi
CTGTTTTTACCTTCTCATTATTTATGATTAAGAGAGTGTTGAAATTGTTAGAAATTTCACACCTCGATTTTTCTACGGATCTCCGCATTTTGAGACTCCTTAAACACAACTCGAAAAAATGAACGGATAACATCAAGCTTTGGCACCCTTTTTTTGGATCTTAAAAGAAAGAACGAGTTCGTTAACCAGCATTCCTTGGCCAATAATTATGATTTCATCCATAAAAAATACGATAAAAAAGTCGAATATTCCACCTTCATGCCAAACGAAGACAGATACGTGAAAAAAGTTTAATAGAAGAATTGAAGCTTTTCAAAATATCTCAAATTTTAGTTTTAATCGCAAATGAATGAAGTGGAAAATTCTCATTTTAAGCCGAACGACAGAAAAGTAAAAAAGTTCAAGAGAAGAATTGTACATTTAAAAAAAACCTATAATTGTTCCCTTGACCATTTTTTTCATGATATTTTCGTTTTATTTATTGAAAATACTATGAAAAACTAAAAAATTCAAATTTTGAATCAAGCGATGCAAAATCCAGGAAAAATCTTAGGGATTAATTATAGCTTTTAGAAAATCCTAAGAAATTTCTGATAGCCATTTTTTGATAGGACCTGTCATTTTGGTTTTCTTTATCGAAAATAATATGAAAAAAATGGGAGAGTCAAATTTGCAGCCAAATGGCGCAAAATATGGGGAAAACTTTTTGGATGAATTTCAGCGTTTAAAAATACCTGCAACACTTTTTTGACCGATCTTTTTACAGAACTCGTTTTCAATTTATTTTATGGAAATTGATAGGCGAAATTCCAATGTTACGCCAAATTACGTGAGACTTGTAAAAAACCTAAAAGAAGACTTGTAGGAATTTTTTATTTATCTAGTTATATACTTATATACTTTTTACCATATTTTTTTCTTCAGAAAGATACTTTTTTATGTTTTTTTTAAGCTCCGCAGGATAGCTCGAAGCCTGCACGTGGCAACTTTTCAGCACTTGCCATTTTCGATTTACAAAAATGTTGTATTTTCGGCCCACCCTAGTGTAAAATTGAGGGATTATACTCATATGCAATTCATGCTGAATTCGCGAATCTTCAAAAGTGCGAGAAAGACAAGTTCTAAAAAATTCACCGCGAACCAGGTTTGCACCGGCAAGCTTATCATTACTGATGAGACACCTCGAGGAAAAATAATTCGTCATGGCTAAGTCTTCATCCAAGACATAGTCAAGAAGTTTTTGTAACTCTCACCCCTGGTCGCGAGCGAGACTGTATTTTTGGTCCAAAGTCGAAATTTTTCGTCTTTAAACCGAACTCAATGACACCGTCAACAAAAGGATCCCAATGCCTCTGAGGGTCACCTATTGTTCTTGAGACTGACAGGTTCCGAATTTTAAATAAGAAAATTATTTATTACAAAATTACAAGTTCTATCCGGTTTAAAATGTTTATCCTTATTATATGTCAACTTTTGGTTTCAGTATAGCTACCTGATTCCTGGAAATCGCAGGCCCTGCCGGTGGGGTCCATAATTTGTAGAGGTCAGGGTATAATGAAAAATAAGATTTACAAAGGAAAAGTTTCGTAGCTTTAAACCTGTAAAATAATGAAGCCCTAAATTGATAATATAACTTTCGTTAGAAAAAATGCTATTCAATTATAAAGACTTAAATCTCTCATTTTAAGATAAGTCTACCCCGACTTGTCTTCAAAACCCGTCGTAAAGCTTAGTTATAAACTCAAGATTTGCGTTTTCGACTCCTAAGTCTCGCCACTGGCCGCCAACGAGAAATAGCCTTCTTGTAGACGAACTCAAGACGAGCTGAGTCGAACTCAAGATGAAATATTTTGACACGGGACGTTACCAATTGTATCACAACCGCACCGAACGGCACAACAATAGTTATAAATTATATATCATTTCGTCTGTATTGCCAAATGGTTCGAGTTTGTTAATGTTCAATTTAAAATATTAATGACATTCAGTTTAAAATATAGTAACATTTCAAGGATTGTCTGATTCGAATTTTTTCCATTTTGATTTATACTGCTATGAAATTTTACAATATTTTAAATGTATTTATTTAAAAAAAGGGTCTAGCCCTGAACTTCTTTTAGAAGTTAACTTATTCAAGTTCGAAGACTTCCAATTTGTAAATTGTACAATGTACCTTCATTATTCGTGTAGTTCGGCTTGATATGCTTTAAATAATACTTCTTTTTACCATAGAAAGCATCCACTTTTTATTTTTAATGGCCAAGAATAAAATGGTTAGCTCTTTCTTACTGATTGAGTATGCTCAGCAGTTAAAATAATGTCTTAATTAATTACATTGGAATATCAACAATATTGTCAGAGAATCTGGAGACGTCAGCGAATTTTAAAGTCGTTATTTTTTATTTTTGTTGCTTAAAAAAATGTGCCATACAATATAATATTATGAGCTTAAAAATCCTTAATTATATGTATTTTTAAAGAACCTCTAAAGAAATGAGACAAAACCATCAGCTTTTAGGTTGTCTTCACTCTCACTCTACTACTAAAAAAAAGGTTCAGGTTTCACTAGTTCTATAAAAAAAATGAAAAAAATTAATGGATGAATATCTGTGAAAACAAATGCTAGATATTAAATTAAATACTAGCTCTTAGTTGCACACGGATCTTCGGGCGTGTGAAGCGGGCTGCAAGGTGCTGTTTGTTGACTAGGAAAAAACACTGAGAAAAAACTCGATATCAGGGGAAAAAAACTCTAAACGTTCTGCTCTCGTCCTAGTATGCCTCAATACATGATATTTGCATTATACACTCACCACGCTCTTCGCATTCGTTCTCGCATTGATTCGACTTCGGTTTCGGTCGAGTCGGATTTGGCGAAATATCATTTTAAAAAGAGTTTTTTGTGATATACGAGGTGTGTTCAAAAAATAAGGTGACTTTATGGTTTTCTCAAAAAATATTCATTTATTCCTTAATATTTATGTTGTCCCTTTCAAAGTAATCCCCCTCAGATATAATACACTTATGCCAATGCTTTTTCCAATCATCGAAGCACTTCTGATAATCATTTTATGGTATAGCCTTGAGTTCTTTCAGCGATACAGTTTTTATCTCCTCAATCGTTGAAAATCGATGTCCTTTTATGGGTCTCTTCAGTTTTGGGAAAAGAAAAAAGTCACTGGGGGCCAAATCTGGTGAATATGGAGGCTAAGGCATGACTGGTGCTGTTTTTGGTCAGAAAATCTTTCACAAGCAACGATGAATGAGCAGGTGCATTATCGTGATGCAAAAGCCACGAATTGTTTTTCCAAA
>NC_046663.1:124164180-124173442 GCF_010883055.1 Belonocnema kinseyi
TGAGCAAAACCTTCACATTTGACTGAACTTGACGTGCTTTTTTCGGTCTTGGAGACTCAGGATGCTTCCACTGAGACGATTGGGCTTTAGTTTCGACGTCATGACCATATAGCTACGATTCATCCCCAGTTATAACCCTTTTGAGAAAATCAGGATCATTATTGACTTCATTCAACATCTCCTGAGCGATGGTCATGCGATGGATCTTTTGATCAAAATTAAGCAGTTTTGGAACAAATTTCGCTGACACACGTCTAATGCCCAAAACGTCCGAAAAGGTAGCATGGCATGAGCCAACCGATATGCCAACATCTTCAGGAACTTCTCTGATGGTAATTCGGCGATTTTTCAACACCATTTCTTCCACTGCTTGAACGTTTTCATCTGTTGTTGACGTGTTGGGACGTCCAGGGCGAGGTTCGTCTTCGACATCCTCTCGGCCTTCTTGGAACAGCTTGTACCACTTATACACATTTTTCTTACTCAGAGTAGACTCACCGTATGCAACTGTCAGCATTTCAAGAGTTTCAGAGCACTGGATTCCATTTTTCATACAAAATTTAATGCAAACTCTTTGCTCTTTTTTTTCGAAAGAAGAAAATCGCCGAGCACACCAAACCCTTCTAACCTTTTACGCCTCTGCCAGAAAAACAACATGAGCTATATAGTCAAAACTGTTAACATATGATCGTGACGAGTGTACCAACACAACAAAACAGAAAATTTAAAACTTGAATGTACGTAGCCCGCAAAAATTGAAAAGTCACCTTACTTTTTGAACACACCTCGTACATCGATGTACGGAACTTTTTAAAGTTAACTTTTCTTTTAAAGTACCTTAAGATTAAAAATCAAAGGAGCTGCAACATGGCGTCGGTTGTAGCCACACGTTCCTCTTTTCCTGCGTATTAATTGATTTATTTTGTCTAGTTTACGGGAAATCCGGGAATTATACTGGAATTTCACGTACGGAAATTATAAGAAATGTACGGGGATTTGGTAAACACTTTGAAATTAAAATGAAAACGCGGGAAAATCAATCACTTTGTATAGACCTCATCTCTGTGTTTACACACTTAAACACTTCGATTCTTTCCTAACCTAATTTAAGTTGAACAAAATCGACGTGGTTCAGTGTACTCATATCATAACTTTCCCGAGTGTACGATTGCAACGAATGTAAAAACTAAGATTTTATCAACTTCCTCAATTTGACTATCAAAACTGCTGCGCGCTTTTTTTATTGTTTTCATCAATTAAATGCAGCATAAAAGGCAAACGATGTTTATATGAATTTCATTCAGAATTGATATATTTGTTTTGACTTTTTAATGTTTTAATTCTCTTTTAATTCAATAATGCTCACTCATTGTTTGCTATTGCTATATTAAAAGAAAAAGTAACTACTTAAAATAGTTGTATAATTTCTTGTGAAGAGTTGGACCTAAAATTCCGTAAAAAATTCTAAAAATTCGTTTTCCTGCGATTTTTCCGAAAGAACATCGATTTTATTTATGCGAAAGTAACTTACAATATCAATTAAAAATACTGCGCAATTCATATTTGTATATTGAAAAAAAAACACTTTACTCGTCGAAAATTTAAAAATGTCTTGCATGATATAAAACCCTCCACAAGTATTTTAAAACTAAATACATCAAATTCCGTTAAGGTAGTACTTGCGTTTAAAGTGTTTGATTACATTTTTTTGAACTCTGGTAAAAACGTCCTTTAATATCAAACAACCCGTGAGAATTATTTAAAAATTTTTGATTGTCCCAGTTTTGAGTATCAGTCGTCAAAGTTGCGAATTTACGTAGGCAATTACTAAAGAGAGAATAACTTCAAATAATTATGAGAAATAAAAACGAAGTATGGCTTTATCAGATTGCAGAGAAGTTGCATTTACTGTCAAGACGAGTAAGTGTACAGTGTGTGGAAAAATTAAATACAAAAAGGAATGGGAGATCCAATTTCTATGGGTCCCTCCCCTGGATAAATATGCTGCAAGATGCAAATGGTGCAATCACTGCCCAGTTTCTGTTGAGAATATAGGAATCACATCTCTGAACAGTCGTCAGAAAAGCGTCAAGCATAAACAAGCAGCCAAAGCATATGAAAAACTGTGCCTCTGATAAATCAATGGATTCTCACATCCGAAACTCTTCCCACGAAAAATTCAGAACCTTCGACCTCTAAATCTGCAAATAGTCCCCTCGTCGATGATCGACCTTCAACCGAATTAAAAAAAAACTCAAGCAAACTCAACGCAAGGCTCAGCTTCTCCCAAATGATCATAAAAAAAACGCTTGATTTTCTTTCTTATGACCAAAATCCACGGCTGTAGCTGAGATAAGCTGGTGTTTGCAGGGTGTAATATGCATCGTTGCCTTTGCGATGCTGAAAGTGATTGTATTTTGATGAAAGCAATTTTCCCCGATATTAAAATTGCGAAAATTATGAAACTGAAAAAAGATGAAATTTCTTACGGTGTAACATTTGGCTTAGGTCCTTATTTTCGATCTGAACTGAACGAAAAGATCAAAAACTGTGCCTTTTACATGGTTGGTTTCGACGAATCTCTGAATAGATACTCCCAATCGCAGAAAATAGACATCACAGTCAGAATTGGGATTCACAAGTGAAGGAGGCCAACACGCGGTACTTCACGTCTGCATTTTTGAGAAGTGCTAATGCCAATGATATTTTCAAAGGCTTAAAAGAAGCTCTTCTTGATAGCAACACGAAAAATATTCTGCTAATCTCCATAGGTGGTTTTAATGTCAATTTCAAAGCTTTGAAATTACTTTCTACTGAGTTGAGACCTGAAAAAGATGACACTCAACTTTTGGACGTTGGTTCATGTGGAATTCACACTCTTCACGGTGCTTTCAAAACTGGAATGACAGCAACTAATTTGAATTTGATTGATCTGTTCAGAGCTTTGTACAATTTCTTCAAGCATGTTTCTTCTCGCCGAGAAGATTTCATTCGGATTAAAAATTTCCTGTAGTTTCCATTAAAATTTGCAACATCAGATGGTTTGCAAATGCATCTGTTACACGGAGCATTTCGTTGATTTTGGAATCAATAAAAAAATACTTATATTCTTTTGAAAATCGACCAAAAAGCGAACTTGCAAAGTGCAAAATTTTCGATATTGTACGAAAATTGGTGAAAGACTATCTCCTTCCTGCGAAACTGGCATACTTTGAAATGTTTGCACGAGAAATCAAACCATTTCTTGATGATTTTCAAAGTGATAAGCCATTGGCTCCATGTATGAACACTGCTTTGTATCAGATCGTTCACACGACAATGACTCGCATCGTGGAAGAAAGAAGTATTGGACTCTACGCCCATCAAAGACATCGATGTGAATGATAATAAAAATCTCAAGATAACCAAAGACGTTAATGTAGGTTTTGGCGCAAGGAAATTTTTTAAATCCAAAAATTGGTCGTAGAAAGACATTCTTCTATTCCAGAAAAATGGTAGAAAATGCTTACAAGTTTTCATATCCAAAATTTTCGACCGGTATCCATTGAAATATCTTTTGGCAAGAGCAATAACGTGCATGGATCCAGCCATGGTTGGAATTGGAGGAGAAAAATATTCTGAAATGAGCGCTCGAAATCTTCGCCGAAAAGAATCTTTTAATTCCCAGCATGACTGCATCTGTTTCCCACAAGGATTCTAGATTTATCAAAATTGGTAATGTCAAGAATGAAATGACCAATTTTTTCCGAAAAGAAACGATGAAAATTCTCGGCTCGAAAAATGAATTCCAAAACTTTAATGATTTCCGTGAAAATGGTTCTTGTATTATCATATGGTAACGCTGCAGCCGAAAGGGGGTTTTCTGTCAATAAAGAATACCTTGTCTAAAATAAAAAAAGAAGCATTTTTGATTTCCGAACGCCACTTTTATGATGCTGTTACGGAACGTGGTGTTATTTTGAAGACTGAGGTTAATCAGTCCATGGTGCTCGCATTTCAAAACTCCCACAGCAGGTGCACTGAAGTACTAAAGGAACAACGACAAAGAAGAAAAAAACAATTTGATGAAGAACAAAATAACAAAGAAACAGCCAGAGAAGTTCGAGAACTGGAAAATAAAAAAAAATAGCTTGGGATAACGAACGGAACGTGTTAATTGAAAAAGTTAAGAAGAAAAAACAAAAATTAAAGTGATATTCGAAACTGTTGAATAAAAATGCATCTTTAAAGTATTGATGTGATATTTCTATCCATGAGTATGTGATAAAAATTAAATAAATATCACATAATCATAAATAAACGAAGAAAATTATCAAACTTACAATGTTCATTTCATCACCTTATTATCTCAATTATCACAATATTTAGCGCAAAGTTTAAATTTAAAAGATAGAAAAATTGCAACCTAAATCTCTTGGCTAGATCTCAATTTACCACGAGAAAAAGATGACGATAATAGCGACCTTAGTTGAAAAATTGTGTTGGAATTTTCCAAAATATATGCGGAAAAGTTGTGGTAATGTATCGAAAATCTCTTCTTTATAGTGACCGTAAAGACTAAAACTAAAAATTGTCTTCTTTTAAATTCTAAAGGTACTGTTTCATCAGCTAGTAGTAAGTCTACTCCAGCTAAAATAATTATTTTTTCTCTTGCTCTTCCCGTTAAAATTTCTAAATAAATTTTTTATTTAAAAAGTTGCTTACAGGTAAAATAGAGAGCCGGAAGTCTGCTGGATTTCGATTAAAATAAATTATTTTTCTACTTGGAACATAAGATTTGATACAATATTACTTTTAATAGGGAAAGAAAGAGTCGCATTCGAAGTACACGAAAAATGATCGGAAATAATTCAATGTATTTGGAATCAACAGATTCAAAACATTTAAATTAAAAAAAAAAAATGTAACATTTTTTTTCAATCTCAATTCTCGCGTGTTAATTCCGCATATTTTGACTCCACTTTATACTGCTTTTGATAGGTGTATAACTACAGGGCCTGTGTATAAGCATAGGACCTGAAGTTATAAAGCTCCAAATGCGATATGAAGCGCTACGAAATGGAAATGTCGATTTAATACGTTATGAAATTATTTATTTTAGTTTGGAAAGAATCAAATACTAAAAAACAGTTTGCAGTTTAGTGATCCACAAAAAAATTTGACATTTGTTGGCTAAAAATCTAACCTCAAAAAATGGTATGGGCAGTAGGAGATTAGAGGTACTGAGTCAGTTCTCTTTCAGTGATTTGCTATTATTCCTACCCAACAAAACGCACATGAATCCGGAATCTTTTAGATGTTATTTGCCTATATATGTAAAACAATTTTTCTTTTAAGATTAAAAAAAGTAAGGGTAATTGCCTTATTGAATGGGGAAATGGAGAGATTAGTCAAGAGCATTAGTTTAATCGTTGTCAGAGTGATGTTGCAAGGAAATATAATTTTACGCAGTGACTTGCAGTCCGTAAAAACTGTTTTCATAAAACAAAACTAACGTAGCCAAGAGCTTCAAGTTGAACCATCTTCGAAGTAAATCAAACTGAAAGAAAAGGTTTCATCATAGTTGTCTAAAGAACGAAATTTCTTCACGATTCTAGTTTGTTTCCTACTGATTAAAAAAAAAATACGTTAGCCGCGGTGGGACGCCCGGAAGAAGTGATAACTTCATATGATGTAAATTGAAGTGGTTTTTCTTTGTACTTTTTCAACACAAAGAATACTTGAATATTATTCGAATTAATTAGACGACTTGGGTGTAGGTTCGAAATAAATAAATAATTGTATTGAAAACAGTTAGCACTTGTAAGAGCCACGACTTTCAAGAGCGTATGCCGCTATACACTGCGTATACTGGCAGAGTCTCAGTATGAGTGTCAGAGAGAATGATGGAGAGAAAGAGAGCGAGCAAGGGAAAGAGGAATAGAACGAGAGAGTGGCAAAAGGGAAACAAGTGGAAGCAGCGAAGGAGAGATAGAGGGATTGAAAGTGACAGTGGGAGAATCGAAGAGAGATAGAGGAGAGGAAACGTTATCGTTACCGTCATCCAGTTTTGCGAGTTCACACCGTGCAATGAGAAGTTATCACTTCAAAAAGAAATACTACAGATACAGCTAATTTAATTTTCGATACACATCTACATTTCAAGACCTTCAAATTTAGCAATCCCTGAAAAATTGAAACTAATAGAGAAGCTTCCAGATTGGTGGCCTACAAAATGAAATTTCCTCATTTCTCTTATCTTTCAACCTCTGATAAGAAACATCACTAATTTCATTTTTTGAGCATAATAATTACATACTACATAATTTAAGCGGTCTTCGAAGAAATCAATTAATGTTATTGGTATAATGAAGCATTTACAAGAAAAAGAGCGTTCACTAGTATTATATTATGATGTAACTTTTTACATTTTCAGATCGCGAGTGAATTAAACGCAGCCATATTAAAAACGGAACACAGAGAGTCAACAAGTCCGCGGCTCAACAACCTCTTAAAGCTTATATTATGGGCACAGGATGAGCTGGATAAGAAGAAAATCAAGTATCCTAAAATGACTGATTTGGGTAGTGCAACAATAGAAACCCCGAAGTAACTCGGGGTCAGTAAGCAATGCAAATTATTAAAAATATATTTATTTGATAAATTATTAGACTTACTAGAACTAATAGTCATTGTACGATATCGATGTTTTCATTGTTTTAAACGCGAGAAATGACTTTTACTATCACTGAATATATATAACTTTATTGAAATAATGTTCAAAAGACTTGTCATTAAGACTTTTTATTTCAAATGTACAGGAGAGAAGTAGTATATAAAAGAATTAGAAAATTGTGATTACTTGCAATCCTATTTGATTAAGTACCCCTAGTATTGTTACAAAATAGAATAAAAACGTTCTTTCGAAATGTGTATATCTTTTACTTTTCGTTGCAAATTTACTAGTTACACCCGCAGAAAAATATATTATTCATCGAATTAAAACTGATAAAAAAAATAGTAAAAGATCACACTTAAAGCGTTAGTTATTTACACATTCGATGAAATTATTTATATAATACGATTGTTTAAGTTGAAGAAATCATATATAACTGTATGTTCTTTAGTCAATAAATTTAAACGCATAGGGACTTGTAAAATAGCGTAGATTAACTTTCAGAAGCTTATATCATGTAATAAATTAAGTAATTAAATATTCGATGATTTAGTTCCATTTCATAGAAATGAATTACGTTCCGCCATAATCAATGTTCGTTTTACAAGATTATTATCTAATGAAAACCCTAAAATGACTCATACTAAAGGGTGTCAAAATTATTTGTAAATATTGATGCTCTTAAAATGAATCACCAACCGAACATATATTCCATGGCCTTGGAAACTAAACCAGTTGACTTTTGAGGGACGTTTTCAGGTGATCTCACCGATTGAGGACTTAAATTGTGATTATATCCGGAAACGAGCGGTCGCGCATTTTGAATTCTTATAGGTGTTTTCATCGAGCTGTTAGGAATTCTTTGGCCAGGTTTAATCGGTGATGTGAAAACCCTCATGCTGCCATTTAATTTAAGACGATTCTCCTTATCTGCGCCTAAAACACCTTCATCTGTGCATGGAATCACGCCAATCATAATCGATCCAGAAACAATATTGCCGTTGCAGGACAAAGCCCTTTGAGCCTCTTGTTCCGAAGAGCATTTCAGGTTAATCCAATTACTCTGCGGGTGCGGAGCGTGGTGTTTATCAACAATACGTACTCTGCTCGAAATGTGCGCGAGAACGGCGCTGAGTGCACTCGGTGGAAAACCGAAAATAGTCACCCATTGCAAAAGACCTTGTGATGATTCGCTATTGCCTGGACTGGTTGGAGAGTCCAGGAAAGAAGCATTCATGTTGCTGGACAAGACTCGCGACTGATTTCTGAGAATGCTTTGGTTGTTGGCTGATGTGTGTAAAGTGACTAATTGCGCTGTTTCATAGGTATCGAAGAGACCTCGAGTTGGCGGCCCTCCAACTTGATTTTCCGACCCAATCTGTGGTGCATTAGGACTTGCGGGAGTTCCAAACATTGCTCTCTGCCGGTTTGTTCGGTAGTCAGGCGATCCATAGTTTGAAATTGGCGACGGAGAATGTAACCCAGGTGAGCTTCCAAATCGTGAATTATCTAGACTCGCGACACTTAATCTGCCGTGCTGAAAGTAGGAAAAAATGAATTTGTTATTATAGAAACCTCGGACTCGTTTTAGAAATCAAAATTTGGAAAAATATATTTCTTTTGGAATACAGAGTACAGATTTCACGCATCTCACACATGAAGAACTCCATTTTGTAATATTTCGATTTTTTAACGATGAAAACCAATCCAACGCTACTGGGATATAGCACCACGGGTGTGCTAATATCGCGAACTATTGTAAACCACGAGGAACGTTTTAAGATGCATTACAATTTCGACTTGAAAACAATTTTACCACTGTTTTCTACAGTTTAAAACATACATTGAAAATAAACAGTGAAAAAAGAACTTCGATTAGAATTGAAATACGAAGTGTGACCTAACTTTTAGGTTATATATTTTTAAATAATGAATATTTCGTATATAAATTAATACCAATTTATTTTGACTTCATCTTTGTGTCAAAATAAGTTAGTTGAGATTTACATGATATGGTAAAATAATTTTTTATTACAAAAACTGTTTAATCAGAAAACGTGTTTTTTATTGTATAAGGTGAAAATTTCATACCTAACATTTCGTTTTCGATGAATCTCTACTTTTGTTATTTACGAATTGTTTTAAAATATGAAAAACAAGAGTAAAATTGTTTTTAAGCCCAAATTAAAATGCAACTATTAAATTTTACCTGGTTTCACGGATTCATATTTTTGCCGCATGGAAAGCATAAGTGGTGTATTGTAGTGTGGTGGATCTCCATATGCGCAGAAAAATACATCAAACACACACATATATATATATATATATATATATATATATAAATTTGTCATAAGGACAACTGCAGGATTTCGCCGGGAGCGGGTGCTAATCCACTTCCAGCGAAATCGCGGTAAAATTTCAGCCATAACCACGTCTCACAACTGTGAGATAGGAGGTTACAGTCTGTAAAGGAATCAATACGATCCAGCAAAAGCCTCGTGGACTCTAAGAACACGGAGCGTCCCAAGGACAACCGCCTTCTGCATTTTTCCCGCAAGTGTTCTAGCATATTGTTGACACGCAGGGATGCTTTTTAGGCTATTAGCA
>NC_046663.1:124173542-124178312 GCF_010883055.1 Belonocnema kinseyi
TTCACGCCCTTTCGATTAGTCCTATGCATTTTTTACAAAAATAAATATTTGACCTTCAAAAATATAGGTTAAAAATAAATTTGACTTTTTTTCGAAATAAGACAAATTTTTGTATTGGCCATTTATCTTTCGGTGTAGGCGTGATTCACTCCGTGGGGAAGGGAGTAATGTGAGGAAGGGATATACAATTTTTAGATTGATCCAGAATTCTCGTGATATTTATTTAAATAACACGTTCGCTCATGTCCATTGCATTAACTTTACTCTGATATTTGTCTTGATAGGTCCATGTCTCGCTACCGTATAGTACAGTTGGTACAAATATAGAGTTATGCATTGCGATTTTAACTTTATTTGATATACTTTAACTTCAGATAAGTGGTCCTGCTCTACCAATAACCTTTTTACCTTCGTTTATGTGTCTATCTAACTCCTTATCTATCTTCCCGTCCCTAGTAAATAAGCTACCAAGGTATACGAACTTCTCAACTTGTTCAATTCTATCATCACTTAACACAATATTGCATTGTGTTTTCTCACTCTTTCCTTTTAACACCATAGTTTTTGTTTTATTTGCGTTAATTTTGAGGACCATGCTCTTGATGCTTGTATTCAGTTTGTTCAACATTCTAAGTCTTCAATTGACTTTGCCATAACAACCTTATCGTCCTTGAACGCTAACCCACGTACCCTTACTGTTTCGAGATCCACACCCTCTTCGTCGAAAAGAACTATTCTTAAAAACTTGTCCATAAATAATATAAAGAACCATGAAGACATACGCATCCTTGTCTAAATCCTTGAATAATATCGATACAGTCTCTCATGTTCCCATTTACCCTTACACTCGCTTTGCTACCCGTATATATTGTTTTTATAGCTTTTAGGAGCCATCCATTGACTCCATACTCTTTCAGGACTTCCTAAAGTTTACTTCTATCTACCTTGTCAAAAGCTTTTTCTAGGTGAACAAATGCACAGAAAACTTTTTTCCTACTCTCAAACTTTTTTCTGTAATTTGCCTTAAGCTAAATATTTGATCCGTACATGACCTTCCGGGCATAAAACCACTTTGGACTTCCCAAATCTTTGCTTCTGTTATTTTCATTACCCTACGAATAAGTATTTTTGAGTATATTTTACTTACAGTACTTAATAAGTTAATCCCTCTGTAATTATTGCAGTCGCTTTTATCTCCCTTTCTTTTGTATATTATTGCGCTAATCGCTTTTTTCGAATCGTCTGGGACGTCTCTCATCTCAAAACATAAATTTATCAATTCACACAGTCTATGTGGTATATACTCGCCACCGTGTTTAAGAATTTCAGCGTTAATACAATCTACCCCCGTAGCCTTACCGTTTTTCAAGTTCTTAATTATATCCCTAACCTCAGTGACACCGATTTTTTCAATTGGGTTTTCTGACGCATCGTGTTCAACATCGCGGTTGTGTTGTCCTATAGCTTCATGTCCGAATTTTCCCCTAAAATAGTCTCTGAAAGCCTCTAGTATTCTGTCTGCATCATACAGCATTTCCCCATTACTGTTTCTCATGTTGACAAATTCTGTACTTTTGTTTCCCTTCATTTTTTTATAAAGCAGTTTCTTGCTTCCTTCAAAGTCGTTTTGTATTTTCTTCTCTTCTTCTGCTCTAATTGTATCTTTACGTTCCTTAATTAATCGTTTGAGTATCCTGTTGTTGTGTCTGTAACCATTTATACGTCTATTTCTTTCCTCATTGCTAAGACCTGAGATGTTCAAGGTTCTCCTGCGCGCTTTTCTCTTTGCTTTTTGAGCAGCTTTAATTTCATCATGCTACAACGCATCATCAGACATTCTTCCTACAACCGCGGTACCACACACTTCGATCGCACATCTAACAATGATATCCCGTAACTTTGTCCATGCGCCCTCTATATCTTTGTTTTTATAAGGTCCTCCCATGTTGCCCTATCTATGCTTTCGATTATTTTATTTTGGAAATCTATTCGCACAATGCTCATGTAAATTAGCTTTCATCACATACAATTGGTTGACAAATAACAAATATTTCAGTCTGCATAAAAAATCAATGGATATGTATTTTCGGATGACCGCGGCCATCAGAGAGATGAGTTTCAAATTTTATCCGCCAGATGAAAAAGAACTAAAAATGCTCAAAAGTGAAAACAAAAATCTAAGGCATAAGACAAGCATTAATCATCCTTATTTTTTTATTATGAAATTGGATTTCAAAACGTTGTCACTTTGCAAGTTTGTTATATGATTTTTTTATTTATATTTTCGAAAGATGAGAACGAAAATATCGCCCTATATTCTACTTTTATCGTAGCTTGGATTTTTTAATTTATGAAATTAAAATATTAGTCTTAAGATAAAATAGCATTCGAAAAAAAAAAACAGTTTTCGAACTTCAACTACCATACCCACCGTTTCCTATTTTTCAACCAAGTTTTTTACAGGCTATGACCACTAAAACAGGTAAAAATAATCAAACAAATGCCTTAATCCTTTTAAGAAGGAGAATCATAATGACAAGACACTAAATACACGCCGTACTTCTGAAGGTTTACGATCGCAATTTCCTACACTATCTGAAGAACTAAAACTTTGTGGTTCATGTAGGAAGCAGCTGATTTAACTGAAACAAAAACCAGCGTCAAATTTAGATGCCACCGATTAGCCTCGTAATGATGTTCTTGTGGATAAAAACGATGATGATGTTGAAACTAATGAAATCATCATGTCAAATGAAGAAATCATGTCAAATAATGACGATCCAGACTTCTCCTTCAAAAAACCGAGATGAATATTTCACTAGGCAGTTACAAATATCGTGAGGACGCAGTTGAAGTTCTAGATCAAATCAAACAGAAGTTAAAATCATTAACGAGTAGAGCGGAGAAAATTCAACTTTTCACACTTGCTTCAAAGTTTAGGAGTCGCAGACAACTAATGTTCGAATACAAAATTTCCGAAAGGCAAGCTTAAAATGTGAAAATCTTAGTTGCTAACAATGGGATTTTAACTCTGCCTACGCGAAAAAGATGAAGCCCTTTGAGTCTTGAAACTGAAAATCACGAGATCACCCAAATTTTATGAGCATGCCATGAGTCGCTTAATGTCTAGAACGAAAGATTGTGTGTTTTCAAAAAATTCGAAAGTTTTTCAAAATTCATCAGTGAACGTAATGAAGAAATTTAAATAATGGCCGTCTCAATTCTGTAAAATGAAAAAAGCGACCAAATATACTAGCATACATTATTACTTTTCGTAAAAACAATACCATGAAGGCACCACTGTGCGCCGCGGGCCTCGAGCGTCAACGTCATGCGCGTACCGGAGTACCCAACGCTTATTTTCATGAATTAAAAGTTTGAATCACACTTTCTAATCTAAATAGTCTTATAGCAAAAAACCTAAGCTTTCTTTAAAAAAAGCAAAAAAAACTGTCTTATTTCGAAAAAAAGTCAAATTTATTTTTACCTTTCATTTTTTAAAGTCAAATATTTATTTTTTGAAAAAATGTATCGGACCAATCAAAAGGGCGTGAAAACCCCTATCGAAACTGTACTAGACACCATTTTTTTAAATCATTATTAGATGTATTAAAAATCGCCGAAATAGACGATATCTACGAAAATCCCTAAACTTTCACCCCCCCCCCCCCCCCCCCCCCCCCCCCCCCCCCCCCGGCCAATACTTATCCGAATGATAAAACTTTTTCCCCATAAACTACTATCCAATAGCTATGGATGAAGGCAACTCATAGAAATTTCGAAATAAACTTTAGAGTTACCTTTAATTTAAAACCAGTGTTGAATTTAAATTTGGATGAAAGCAAAACTATTAATACTCTTATTTTTAGATGGAGCCAATGACGTTAGGTTCGCCAGTAGGAAGTCCTGCTCAGTCTCCTACTAACACAGGAGGTCAATCTGCATACTTACCTGGATTTCTTCTTGGAGACAATAGTGTGGTATTTGCCCATATGCATACATATTTTATTTAGTATGATTTTAATTCGGTACCTCCATGCTATACTCTCCGATCGGGGGTTAGTAGTCTATTCTCCAATCTCGTTTTCTGCTGGACCGCAGCGCCAAGTACGTGTAGCTGTGTTAGGTGCCAAAATAAAACGAGATTGGAGAGTTTAGACTGCTAATCTCATATTGGAGAGTATAACATGGAGGTAAAGAAATAATTATTTTATATATAAGTAAAATTGCTAATTACGTAACAATATTTATCTCATTTAATTAATCTAAGTTAAAAACAATAAAATAAAAATTTCATTAGAAATGGAAAGAAAAGTTAATGCCATTTCAACTTCAAAGTGGTTACAAAATAATATCATGTTTTCATAAAATAGGATATACAGGGTTGTTCCAGACTCAAGTATCCAGAATTTTTAAATTTATTATTGTTATTTGTATACAGCCATATAAGTCCACACACTTGAGCCTGGGAATCCTGTATATAAATTCTACATTAAGCCACTAAACTACTTCTGTATACACGGAGTTGCCCCATAAAACGTTAAAAACTCACAATATATATATATATATATGATGTATTTTTCTGCGCATATGGTTTTGATTCCTCTAGAATCAAACCGAAGGGCCTATGACAAAGCCACCGAACGCGTCTTCGGGTTGCGGATAGAAGGTCCCTGTACCAAGGGTTTCTGCTGAACATGGTTACAAAAATAAATAGGCAGTCGCGGACAATTGTCCAGGGGTGGTCCCGAAGGAATTAACCCCCAAGCG
>NC_046663.1:124178412-124194876 GCF_010883055.1 Belonocnema kinseyi
AATAGGCACTCTATGAAAAAATGTTATGAATCAAAATTTAATCACTCTGAGGAGTACATACACTGATGTTAAAATCGGTCCTGCCACACCGCCCCCTGGGGGTAGGGGTTCGAGTTTCCTACCCATGTAGGAGTCAAATTGTTCCTAAACGTGATAAAAACCCTCTTTAAACAAAAATTAACAACAATTAGATATTGCGACTTAAATTGTTAGTTCTTATGGAGTTCTCGTCATTTTAACATAGGAAAATATATATATTTTTTTCAACTTGAAATTAAAACAACATAATGTTTACCGATTTCACTTCTATTGAAGAAATCGTTTCATCATAGACTGAAAAAGGGTTTGTCTACTATAATCTCTTCAAAAATTTAAAATTTAATTGATATAACTGACCATTTAAAAAAAGCTATTTTTGATGAAAATGAACAAAAATCATGAACTTTGCGAAACTTTTGAACTTACTCATGAATTTACAAAAGAAAATATTCACAATTCCTCGCTTCGAAGACTAGTAGAAAACCTTCTCTATTGTACTAAGGCCACGAGTGGTTACTGTGCAATTCTGCATTGAACAATAACGCCAGGTATATACTGGCAGCAATTTGAGTGACAGTCTAAACCTGAGTTATTAAAATTTTGATTGTTTATAATAGTATACATCAAGGGTTTTTAAATAAAATAAAATTTACAAAAAATAACTTTTCATTAGAATAATTTACTATTTATGGTCATTTTGAAATATTTGCAGATTTTTACAAATTAGAGAGTAAAAAATTCGTTGACTTTGAAGCTAAATATTTTATTTGTTGATTAAAATAGCTTCAACTTAGGCAAATTTGACGCGAAATTTCATAATTGTAGAATTGAAGGTCACAGTAGATGCCCGCCCACCATTCACTATTTGCATTTTGCATGAACAAGACCGCTGCACTCTCAGGGTACCCAGAATTGCTCGGGTTCTCAACTTCTAACGATTGGAAAATTTATAGCAAATAATTAAAACGTGAGTCGCAATATCTACTTGTTGTTAATTTTTTTTTAATGAGTTGAGTAGGGTAATAGCAGATATCCTCTCCTAAAAATGGTCAGGAAACACGAAATGATTGGCAAAGGAAGGGCTTTCTTAAAAATCCGCGAAACAGGGGGCCGAGACCCTTGGCCTGAATTTTAACACCAGTAATGAGGAAAGTGCATTACTCCATTTATATTTTCCACCACTAACAACTAAAGTAAAGAAAGCAGAGGTTGAAAAATTCCATCAACTGATATTCGACAAGAAAATGCACGGAAACTTTCACAGAAATGTGCTCTCCTTAGATGATCAGGACTTCATTCAGGTACAAAGGGTTTTATTTTCGCATAGCACGATAGTGGAATTTCCACCTTAGTATACCGTAACCGTATTTTATGTCAAGAATTTCCCAGCGATAGGTGCAAAGCGTGTCAAGCAGTCTCCGTTCTCGGTTCCGAACGACTACAACATCACTGCCAAGGAAAAGGAAGAGAGGTGTCAAGACCTCAACCCGGTATGACGGGTTCAAAAAATGAACTTTTTTTTAATTTTTCACAAGAAAAACTTCTCACAACTATACTCCAAAAGTTTCAAACCGAGATTTAAAATGTAACCCTCGGTCCTTTAGGATTACACAGGAAACTTTGATAAGGAAAGTGAAGGATTACTCTATTCACCAGACATAGCTGATTAATGTAAGTATAATTTTTTTTTATAAATCTGTTGTCAAACCTTTAAACGCGTTTTTCTCGAAACCACGTTTTCGGCATTTTGGGGAAGCAATGACAAAAAACTATTCAACCGCTTTGGCTAAAATTTTTACCTGTTATTCTAGACACATACACCTAAGTACTAAACCTCTAAAACTTTTAATTTTCTAAACATAAATTAATTTTTTTAAACCATTAATCGAGAAAATAGTAGATTTTGAAAAAAATTTACAATTCCGCCAATAAACATTTTTTTTAAATTGTGCATATTGTTGGTTTATTTATTAGAATTAAATCTATAGAATAATAATAACTTTGAACATTTTGTTTCAGATAACTGCAGAAGGCTGTGTGCTTCCCCGAAGCAACTCCCCTTTTTTCATGGACTCCACTTTGACATAAAAAATGGATAACAAATTAATGCAAAATTAATTTTAAAAACTGTATACACTTTGAGACAGCTATAAAAATAAATCAAAATTTCAAAACCATCGCATATTGTTTCCTTGTTTAAAAAAATTCATGAAAAAACGTCGAAATTTTGGTCGTTACACCGACCTGCTACCTTAAGGGAATTTATTAGAGTTCTAAAAAGGAATGTAAGATTTTTTCTGCAATTTTGAATATTTTTGTCTGATTTCTTGCATACGTCATCTAAATATTAGTCCCTCGGCTTGGGTGAAGCTGTTTTTTGGATAAAATGTTAATATTTTCTTTAATAATAAAATTGGAGAGAACAATAGAGAAAAATTGCAGTGACAGTGTAGCCGTATGTGGATTCTCGAAGCACTGTCCGTCGAACCTTGTAAAACTCACGAGGCAGACTCCCTGGAGCGCAGTGAATTGCTCGTAAATAATGACCCTTTCATTCTTATGAGATGCAGACCAGTTACAAAACTGAAATTCAAGACCGACAGGCGAAGGCTACGGTGCACAGGACACACGGAATAGCCCCACGAGCTGTGAGAAACCGAAAAGTAACAACTGGTACCGGGCTTGAAATTCAAACCAGAGCCAACCAATATCTCGTAGATCGACAGGAGAGGGGTCCATACGCGGAGCTGCAACCCACGAAAATTCAAACGCGAATACTCTCGATCGAGAGTGGAGAAACAAGAAAGATTCTCCAGAATATTTCTCGCACGGAAACGTGCAAGATAATATTTATCGCCGCTATGATAACAATAAAATTACGGACGAGTCCAGAGGTGGCCAACACTCACAAATCACAAATAGGTCTTTTAAAAAATCCCCCTCAGAAAACAAACATGTTCGTTTTCTCGAATCTGTCGTGGATGAAAACGAATCAGAGGCGGAAAATGAAATTTTAAATAACTTTGATTTCAATGAAATACTTTTGGAAAACGAATTAACCCCGTGTTATCAATAAACGTTACGGTGGAAACTGACACGGGGACAATTACAAATGAAGACACCGAATTCAATAACATACGCGAAGAACTTCTCGAAGAAGACATACATTCTAAACCCAAAAACAAAATAAAATTCCCTATAATAAACTGGACGATAGGTAAATTAAATATAGAAGCATTAATCGACACAGGCAGCGAAGTAACCTGTATATCAGACCATTTTTTTAAACAACACGAAATCGAATTCTCGAAATACCCCATTCTACCAATTACTGGTATCAGTTTATTAGGCGCTACAGGAAAAAAAGCCACAAAATTGAAAATCCAAATTTTTCTGGAAATAAAATTAAACAGAATAGAAATTGACCACAATTTCCTGGTAGTTCCAAATTTGAGTAAAACATGGATTTTTGGAATAGATATTCTAAAAAAATTAAAGGGAAAAATCGATTTAGTCTCTGACACTCTAAGCTTGTGTAATAATAAAGATCAATTAACTATAAAACTTCAAATTGAGCCGGAGAATGAACAAAATAAAATTGATATATACAAATTAGAAAAAAATATTCACGCTTTTCAAGAAGGAGAAGACACTACCGACTTCTCAAATGAAATACAAACATATGATTCAATACATGAACCTTTGTTTCTCACCCATAAGGAAATTACATCCTGTGTTGATCTCTGCGCGGAGCTAAATGCCGAGCGAAAAACTAGAATTTTTAATTTGATTACTTTATTCCGCGACGTTTTTGCTCGTCGGCCGGGTTGAACAAACTTATATGAGCATGAATTAAAATTAATTCATGAAAAACCATACTTTTGTCGCTCTTATTCAGTTTCGATGGCACATAGAGAACAGGTCGCGAAAGAAATATCACACATAATTCAACTAGGAATCATACGTCGCTCCTAAAGTAATTACATAAATCCTATGGTTAGTGTTAAAAAAGGACGGATCAGTCCGCACGTGCCTCGATGCACGCAAATTAAACGAATCCCTAAAAGAGGATTACGAAGGAACAGAATCTACCGAGGTTCTATTTCAAAAACTTTAAGGTACAAAGGTTATTTCATCCCTTGACATGACCACGAGTTTCTGGCAAATACCCTTGCATCCAAACTCATGCAAGTACACCGCTTCTCTCTACGAAGGAAAATGTTATGAATTCGTAGTAACACCTTTTGGCCTAAAAACAAGTACAGCAGCCATTGTGAGAGGCCTTGAGTTGGCCCTATGTGGAATAGGTGACTTCCTGATCAGTTTTGTCGATGATTTATTATGCAAATCAAAAGATATTGATCAACACTTCGAACACCTGGAAATACTTTTTACCAGATTTAGAGAAGCAAACCTTACTCTAAATTTTTCCAAATGCTCGTTTTTTAGAGACCAAGTAAAGTTTCTAGGTCACATAGTCACAAAAACGGGATTAGAAAAAGACCCTGAAAAATTAAAAGTATTAAAAGAATACCCCCGACCAAAAAACATAAAACAACTTCTCGGACTTATACATTTTTATACAAAATTTTCAAGCTCGTACTCCAAAAAGCAAAATTACTTTTTTGTGAATCAGCGGTCATGACCGATCCAGACATTTCACGTCCCTGCTACCTATACACGGACGCAAGTAAATCCGCTCTGGGGGCAATTCTTGCCCAAAAAGATGACTCCGGTGATGAATGTATCATAACTTGCGCAAGTCGTACTCTAAAAGGGTCAGAGCTTAATTATTTCAGAACAGAACAAGAATTGCTTGCATTAGTTTGGGCCCTTATCAAATTTAGCACCTATGTACTCGGTACCAAAATAATAATCAAAACAGATCACAAAACCTTGACATTTCTCAAACCATGTCGCTTTGTCAGTGCGAGAATCACAAGATGGACTCTCGCAATCCAAGACTACATCTTAGAAATCGAGTACATAGAAGGAAAAAAAAACATTTCTGCTGATGCTCTAAGCAGAATAGCGTTTGATGAAAATATTTGCCCACCCGAAACTACAAACGGATGTGTCTTTATCCACACATTAGCAAAAAAACCATCGACGCAAATTCAAAATGTCATAAAAAACATCGCTTTAGAGCAACAAAAAGATCCCTTTTTAAAAGAAAAGTATAAAATAGCCATAACAAATAAATCCACACGTTTCAATATTCACAACGCAACGCTCTATTCAAAAATAGGAGAAACTCTAAAGGTATGTGGCCCAAAAAGCGTAATTAACACCCTTTTCGATGAATGCCACGAGATTTACGCTAACATAGGAGCAAGAAAATGCTACAAAGTCTTGACCAACATTTTTTACTATCCCAAATTCACCCGCACAATTCGCAAAAGAATATCAACTTGCAATTCATGTCAGCAAAATAAGGTAGCCAATACAACACACTACGCAGAAATGAAAACAATAGTAGCTTCAGCTCCTAATGAGGCCATTTCTATAGATTTCTATGGCCCAATTCCAGCTACACGCGGTGGATTTAAATACATCCCCTCAACGATAGACATTTTTAGTAAATTTGTACGATTATACCCACTACGAAAATGTACAGCGCGCGCAGCACTAAACCGCCTCATAAAAGACGACTTCCCAAACTACGGAAAACCAAAAAAAATTATCAGTGACCAAGGTGCTCAATTCACATCAATAGAACGGTCCAAAACTCTCGAAAAAGAAGGAATTCAACCAATCCTTAACGCGGTTCGACATCCCCAATCAAACATTGGCGAAAGAATTCACCGCGAACTATCTCGTTTTTTTAGATCGGTTTTAAAAAACAACCACAATTTATGGGGAATATGAAGAAAAAAATCGAAACGTGCTTTAATGAAGTCCATCATGACACAACCGGTTTTGCTCCTCTAGAAATCCATTTGAACAAAAAACCAACACGCGCGTGGGAAAATTGGTTAAGTCTACCCGTGCAAAATGAAAATATTCCGTACAACCGAAAACTAAAATTAGTAAGCGAACGAATAAAAAGAAAAGGGACAGCACGCGCTAAAACCTTTAATAACAACCACAACCTCACAAATTTACAGATAGGTTCGAAAGTTTTAATAAAAGCGATAAGAAACTCTGATAAACAAGAAAAATTAACAAAAAAATTCGTTGAAGTTTACGAAGGCCCATACATAATAGAAAAAAATTAGAGAGGGCACCTACGTTTTGAAAAACCCCCAAACCGAAGCGGAAAGAGGAATCCTTTAATATTCAAAATTTTTAAAAATATATAGAACGAGAAACAAACGAAATGAACAAATCCAACTGCACGTTCAACATAACTCCTAGCATGACTCGTGTTCGTCTTCATGATCTGAAAAACATGAAGAAAAACGATTTTAAACCACCTTAAATATAAATTTTAGGTGAGTAACATCGGCGAAGCGTTCGCGAGGATAAATAGCCGAGAGGTTAGCATCCAATGTGATATGAACGACAATCATAAACCAAACGTCGAAATCCAAAAATACTTGGAAACATGAAATCATCGAAGAGTCCAAAAACGACATCAAAAGGTCGGAACCCCATTTGACAATTACACGCTGCTTGGGAAAAAGTTTGATGAAATATATCAAGCAAGATCCAAACTATCCCTTCGTACCAGCCGTAGTCCTTCAAGAGATAACGGCGGGAAATGAAACCCATCTCCTAGCAACTAGGCAACTACAAGACGACCCCATCCCATCGACCTCATAAACATAACAAACAAACGAAAACAAAACACCCACGCCCCAACAAAAAGAAGAGCAAGATTTGAAACATCAAAAATCAACGAAACCGAAATTTTTGAAATTGAGATGCGCAGATGTTACTTTTTGAAAAAAAAACTTAATTTGCTCAACAATTTTTTTCCCGTAAACCATAAAAAAAATTATTTTCTGCAATTGATGACACAATCAATGAATAGTAAAAATATTTTCTTTTAAGACAGTTGCTCGCAGTGTAACTCTGCGGTGGTTATTTAACCATTTATTTTTTAATTATATATGAAGGACCTAAAGAAAAAGGACAAGTTCGTTGGCCAGCTGTTTTGGATGAAAATTCCAAAAGTTAGAGCATTTTGAAAAATGTTCAGAAGATTTTTTTAAGATTTAAAAACTCTATGTACGGCTATTCATAGTACTTGCAATTTCGAACACTTTATCCCTACGGCATTTTTGCTAAAAATAAAATTCTCAGACATTCTATACATAAAAACATTACAAATAAAAAATGCGAGAAAAAATAGACAAAAGTTATTCACTCAAAAAAACAGCTACTTTGTTATTAATGATTTTTAGACAAAACGTATAGTTTTGTTTTAATCGTGAAAAATGACATTACAAATAAACAAATTAAAGTTGTGGGTAAAAGACAAAACCCGTGTGGAAAAAGCCCCGTTTAGCACTCTTAGGATGATGGTCCCCAGTAGGGGCCCGCGTGAAAAATCCACGAGGGTCCAGATCGGTAGCCATCACGGTTCAACGATTAAAATTTCTAAGTACAAAGGGTGAATATTTTTTGGCACTACAAATTTTAAAGCTTCAGGAGTTCAGACTGTTCAGATAGTTCTTTCATCGAGTTTCAACTTGTCAGTTTAGCGCAGTGGTTAAGACTCCCGACTGTTAAGCGATAGATTTAGGTATAGATATGTAGGTTTGATATTCCGTTCTGTTAGAAACTTTATTTGTAATATAATGATTAAAAATGTGATATATGTCTTCGCTCTGAACAGGTCTATTAATATTTAAAGTCAAAATAATCGCAATCAATTAATATTTATTTTTTAAATACCTTTTTTGTCATATCGGTAGAGTATAGCCGTACGGTACTAGTTAGCACTGACGTAATACTGCGCCCATTGTAAATTTCCTATTGGGGCAATACTGTACCAGTAGCGATATCCAGCGATGAGCCAACACTGACAGCCCAGTACAAAATAGCGTTATCATCTCAGAGATATGCCAGTACAGGTGTCAGCACTGGCAAAAAAAAGAGAGGGCTTCAGGATGGCAACCATGAGGGAAGCCGATGTTGGACCCCTATAGATTAGTATGTTGTTGCCATGAGGGGCCTCGGCTGAATTCCGAAAGTTTGCGATAATGACACATTTTGACAGGTCCTTTAAAAACATTTTTCCTTTACCATTTCAACTATAACTACAAAATATCATTATAGATAATAAATTTAAATCATTCCTGATCGCACTGTTGCTCTCTACTTAATTTTAAACAAATAACTTTAGTGCTTAATTTATTTTAAAAATGACATGGTATTGCCATTTTTTGCACGTCCATATGTTTTCAACCATTTTTTCTGGCTTAATAAAAATAATAGACCAATCCAAATTTTTTTTTTCTAAAATTTGACCAGGAAATATTTTGAAGGAAATAATTGCTAGTGTGGACAAAAAATTAAACTAATTAACAAAAAGTGACGTTTTGACGCATGTTTAATCTTTTCCTTTAAAAAAATGAAAAAAACCATCTACATTGATAATCCGATGGGGAAACAATCTAGTCACTCAGAAATTATTGCGGACGAAAAACCAAATTTTTTAGCTGATTCGTCTGGAATTTGTGCACCAATTGTTCCTAACAAAAATTAATGTTTGAAACCTAAAATATTATTTCAAAATGTTAAAATCAACCAAAATTTATTATTAGCCCATAAGCTTATTAAAAAGAGAAAGCTTAGGAATTCGCCAAAATATCACTTTTTCTTTGAATAAATTTAAATTTCTTTCAACAGTCGCATTTATTTTCTTCAAAAATGTTTCTTGGACAGGTTTCAATACTGAAAAAATCTTAATATTTCAAATTTTTATGCATTTGCACACGGTTTTGGGTACGCTTGTATGGTCCTTTTTCCAAAAAAAAACTTATAGCCAAAGCTTAACGCATGCAAATACATTGCAGGAAGCAAAAAATAAGTATCTCTTTCATGAAAACATAATAATAATAATATATTTTGAGGAAACTCTGGACTTTGGAAGCTGCATTTATTACTATTGCGCGCGTGAATAACGGTAACGATGATAGGTACATCGGAAACATACAGTTGCTTGAATAAGGGTGAAATATTGTCGCACGCTATAAAGACTAGGATTAAGTTATCACAATTTCTCGCACATCGAAACTTGGTTAATCACAATTTACTGGGCCATCCGTATTCTGTGATTTTTAATTAATTACATAAATTAAAACATGAGTAAAAATATTGAGAAAACAATTGGTATATAGTCTAGGATTTTTAATGCTTTAATTACTATCAATGATTTTTCAAGTAATCCTTTCTAGACAATTTTCTGAACATTTGAAGCTAATGAAATCTCTGACGGTGACGATTACTGGGACGTTTATTTTAAATAAACTCGACTATTTTATGTACCTGAAGTTCCGAACGCTCAAATGAACGAAATCTTTTACTGATAATTATGTAAACTGTAAAAAGGGCTAAAATGTTTGTTCATTTATATTGGAATTCCATGGGCGAGGCTTCACATATAGACTTAGTTTTTCTCCTGAAATAGGAGCAAATCTCGTTTTATTTGTGATACTCCAGCGAAAATGAGATTTTTACTGCTGCTCCAAAGAAATTCTTTACTTATTTAGAAGCTTATTTGAAGATTCTAACCTTCATTAGTGATATAAAAATGGAAGATTAAAAATTTTTTGTGGATATTAAACAGAATTGTTAATTATGAAAAGTTACTTTCTCAGAAATAACGAATCCTTTAAAAAGATTGAGTTAAAGAATGATGTTGCGGATTAAAAAACTACACAGCGTAAAAACTAAACCGATCTTAAAAACAATGAGTAAAATAGTAATATTTCGGAACTCTTTCAATTCTAAATTTATACATTTGTCTTATATTGAAACCAGAATTGAACGTAAAAAATGTTTCATTTCAGCTACATTTTACATTTAATTCTAAGGTGATATCAAATTGAAAATATGTTTGAAGTTTAGTAACAATTTTATCCAATCGCGCTTTACTTATGAGTAAGGTTATGTATTAAAAATAAATAAAAACCGAAAAAAACGTACTTCATAATAATTATTTTTAATAAATACCTTGTGCAATATACACTGCTGCAATAATGACTTTTTAAAAACAATATTTACAATGCAGCAACCTTGCTTAAGTGGAATGTATGTTTCTCCAGGTCAATAGAAAAGATGTGGAGTGAATAGTAGTTAAACGTGACGTGAATTTTAATCAGTAAATGTGACAAAAATTTGAATTTTGGTAGATTTTTCTAAAACATGTCAGAAATACTCGATATTATGTTGTTTAATTAACAATCATTTATCTTTAAGATACAAAAATGCCTGACAACTTTGAAATAACGTAAATAATTAACCATTAACAAATCTTATAAAAGAGTTTACAGCCAAGATCCATGATCCACACTGCCGAGATTTTTAGCCATTGAGAATAGAAATAAGGAGACCAATCTGTAATGCATGGACTTTACCATGATGTAATAGAGAAAGGTGTGCTCCCTTGGCAGATGAATTTCCACCCAGTTCTGCGCACTTCCAAAACGACGCCATATTTAGGAATCCACAAATCAGATGAATTTACGCGAAATCAAATTATAAAGCAAGGAAAATAAAGTAATATTTTCTATTCGCTCAAAACTTGCAGAAAAAATGTATGAATCGTTTTGTTAATCTTAAATATGAACTGTATCATAAAATTTTTCAACTATAGAATGTATACAAATGGAATAATGAAAAATATGTGAACTGCAATCGTACAAAAACGATGCCGATGCTTGATAAAAATTTACCATGAAATTCGTTAAAATTATTTCTAATATATAAGATGCATTTAGCATATTTTAGGATCCTTATGATTTGTTTATAACTGTTTACTTTTGAATAATCTAGCGGCAAATACCAATGTAATTATATTACATAGTACTGAAAGTTTGAATTCCCGCAAAACTTTCTGATTGGTTCATTCCTCAATATGGCGGATTTTCGGAAGTTTTTTTCATTAGTCGTGCGCGGTAACACACCTTTCTCTATTACATCGCGGACTTTACCAAACAGTAACTTTTCTGTTGCCAGAAGTACGCACACACACATGTGTAAAATCACACGTATAGTTCAAAATTTTCCGAACGTAGCGTACCAACCTAACTTAAAAAAATATGGCCGCCTCCATTGTTTTCTTTTGACAAGTCGCTTAAACAAATAAATAATAAATTGAAATGCTTGTGGAATAAAAAATTATTCTCCATTGAAGAGTTAGGTAGTATGTTCATGAAAATATCAAATTACTTTTACGAACACTATGCGTGCGACAGGTATTCCACGCGTTCGTAACAAAAACAAGAAACATACAACTTACACCACTCTGAAAGTCTTGTACACTAAACACTCAAAATCACACTTACTGGCAACTTCCGCTTTTATACAGCGATTTTAAATTTTAGCATCCTTGCCTTCATGCACAAACTATTAATTGTTCCAACATTATTTATCTACATTTGACTCGCGTTTACATCGGCGGCCATATGTTTTTAAAGTGCGGTTGGCACGCCATTCATTCTCAGTTCTACTAGTTTGGTCTCCTTATGGCCATTCTCCATGTTTTTAGCAATAAGCAACGCAAAACACTATCGACATAAAGTACTGGTTCTACTTATCTTGCATCTGCTTTCATTAGAAAAAGATCAACTGACTAATCACCAATGGCCATCCTTAGAAAAAGACAGGTTTACTTTCTCGAATTGTCATCTCTTTCTATTCCCAGGAGCACTTCCGATAGCCGTAGCCAGCGGTCCAGTACTATATGTTTATGCAAAACACGAAGCAGAAAATCGTAAGTGAAAGATACATAAAATATAGATTCTCTATCTCTTTCACGTCTATGATATTCTGCTTTCCAATTCTGTTGCGCTACACCTACAGGACGGTACCCTTATTGAAAAGGCAATTTATAGCTTTTATAAGCATTAAATAATAAATTTGGTGAATTTATAATTTAAACATTTTGTGCCCCCACTGGGCACTCATGTTGCGCGCATGTATGTGCCGCAAAATTTCGTCACAGGGTGATTTTAAACATGCTCGGATTGTGCACGCACTTCAGTCACAATCACAAAATGTGGGCGGACCATTGACGCCAATCTTGGCACCCTGTGCTACTGTGCTTGCCTTAGGGCTGCGCGCTGGTTGGCCGCACTTGGCGCGCAACTCAAAATCACTTCAAAAACAATAGTTTTAATTTAAGTAAATAATTATTGAACAATGAATCAGAATGTATATTAATTGTGTAACTTTTTATTTCCGGCAAATTCAAAAATGTACCTGTTAATAATTTTTTGTGAAATATAAGTCAGTCTTTGGAGTTCAGTGAAAATAACATGTTACTTATCAAATATATATGTTATGAATTTTTTTCTTCCCTGAAATTAAAAGTTATATAATTTGTTTACATTCTTGTGCATATTTTAATAATTATTTGTTAAAAGTACAAGAATTGTTGTTTTAAGTAATTTTGAATCGCGCGCCAAGTGCGGTCAACCAGCGCGCAGCACTAAGAGAAGCGCAGTAGCACAGGGTGCCTACATTGGCATCACTGGGGCGAACATGGTGAATTTTTGCTTGCATGTCATGCGCGCACGAATTATTATCTGGGAATTGTTTCAAAGTCGTATTTTTAAATTAGATTTTTATCTACATTAAAAATAAAGACTTTTATGATTGAACTATTTCTTATGACATTCACCAAAATATCTCGGGTGATCTAACCATCTAAAAAGTTATAATTATTTTTTTTTTTAATTAAGACGATTTTTATAGACCATAAAAATCTAGCCTCAAAAGTGAAACTCAGTTTTCTCCAAACTGAATGACTTTTTTATTAAACTTTTTCCCTCTATATTCAGTAACTCCACGTATCTCTGAGATGGTACGTACATTTATTTCTGTTGAGTATTTCATTTCTTATCTCTATCTCGAGCTGAATAAGAGAGTTTTAAAAAAAAGTGTTAACGCGATTCGGAGGCGAAATTTCATGTTTTGTAAATGGCTATATGAATTAGACGCAAATTTTTCCTGCTGTCAGGCACAATTTTCATTTTGTCAATTACTCCATCTGGCCTTTCCACTTTTAAGATATAATATTAAATCACATTGTATCACATTAAAAATCTATCTTATTCTTAGCAGACTGTTCAAAATGACAATAAATGTTGGCAAACCCCTATAATATTGCGTACATTTACACATACGTTTTATATATAAATTCAGAAGAATGTCAAAATTGTTCGACCGCGTGTGTGTATCAGTGGTAGTTTTCTTACGATCCGGAGGGGAAATGTCGGCCAAACTAATTCAACAGATGGCACCACAAAAAGTAGGTCCGTCTTTTTCATTGAATTACGTTAAGAAAAAGCAAAAATAATTAAAAACTTGATGCTGTTCGCAAATAAACAAAAAATATATATGAAAAAATAAGAGTAACTATTACTAATTATTTCAAAAATGAAAAAGTCATAAAAATATGTAATTTAATATGAATAAAATTTAATTTTGAGATACATTTTGAAATCAGTTCGAACTTCATCTTTCTATGATTTATTTTGCTGATATTATTGATTTTATTATTTCTTCTAGTTAAAAAAAATTATTTATTGTGGAAATTATTAATGTAGCTAATGAAGAATTAATAATATTTAGGACCTCAATGACAAAAATATTTAAAACATTTATATGATCAAAAGAATTAATAAAAATATATAACTTATATCCAATATAAATATGATAATAATTAAAATATGTAAGACTACAACTTAAATTGCAAAGTGAAGAATCTTTGTACCTTTAAAATCTTAACGATTTCAAGTTTTGAAGAAAATATTTTTAAAAAGTAGTGGTGATTGTAATTAAAATGTTTGAGGGAATCATTTGGTAAAAAGTCAATAACACGAACGAGAAATGAGAAAATGGATATAATATTATTGAATATAATGTATATATTTATTTCAATTGAACCAAACATTATATTTACATTCATACAGTTTAATAATTTATTTGTTGCTTAATCTGGAAAGGTTTTTTCTCGCTGCATTCAGCCTCTAATAATTTTATTTGAGAAAATAAATTTAAAGGAAATGCACTGTTTTCATTCAAAAATGTCCAGAGCCTTCAATTTTCTTGCGCTTTTGAATTTTTCTGTTTTAAATTAAAGATCATTGAATTCTATCGATCTTAACTCTCCGAACTTTGATCTCGTCTATTTTTTTATTAATAATTTTTCCAGTAAAAGTATGAACAAAGTCTTATTATCGGTGAAAAAATTTGGTTGCTAAAAGTTCATCCCATTAATGTAGGAATGACATTTAATAACAAAAATAATTAAAAAGTTTATAAAAACCACTGTGACAAACAATATTTATTAATATTTGATCAAATATAACAATTTAAATTTTTTAAAGCATATGAGATAAACAAATTTAAAATGTTGGCCCTTTTGCATCGAAATTTTTGTTGCACTGGAAATGTTTTAAGCTATTGGACGAATGACTGCTGGTCACAAAAATATTAGAAAAGTTAACAATAACCACTGTTATTAACAATTCTTGTGACAAAATATTTAAACTTAAGGTTTTATCAAATTTAAATTTTCTTTGATGGCCAAGTCGGTGGGTTATTGTCGAAAGATTTTGTATTCAGTGACTCTTAGTATGCAATGTTATGATTCATTTCCAATCTATTAAGATTGAAAACCCGACTATTTTCAAGTAAAGCTGGAAACATTAGGAAATTTTTTATGTAAATTGTTTATAAACATGGAAGTTGTTATGTTCGATCAAATATGATCAAAGATATTTTGTCACAAGAATTGTTAATAACATTAGATATTGTTGACTTTTCTAATATTTTTGTGACTAGCAGTCATTCGTCCAATATATCCAATATATTTGATCAAATATAATTAAATATTTATTGTTTTAAGGAATACCTGAAGTCTTTCTGGCGCTTGAAGGAAATAATAATTTAAAAAATCTCAAATTCTAATATTTTGCCACAAGAATTGTTTATAACAATAGTTATTATAAACTTTTAAATTATTTTTGTTGTTAAATGTGATTCCTACACTAATGTGAAGCACTTTTAGCAACAAAATTTTTTTCCAATAATACGACTATTTGTTAATTTGTTTGCAACAAATAAATGGAATGATAGACAAATTATTTGTATTTTATGAGTTTCTAAACATTAATTTAAGACAATATAAAGTTTTCCTGATCAGTTATTAAAGAGTAAAAAATTGTTAGGTACAAAATTTTAGTTTTTCCATATTTTGAGTAGAAAAATTATTAATAAACAAATAGAAAAGACAAAAGTTGGGAGCGTCAAGCTGAACGAAAAAAGTGAATTTCTTCCTACTGTGCGTCATGCGTACGGTATATTTTTTTTATAGAGTTTAATAGTTTATATTCTGTTCATTTTAGAAATGAGGTTTGCAAATATTTAATTAACTATTTAATTGAAAATCTCCTTTGAATAAAAATTTTTCAAATAAAATTATTAAGGGTTGAATACAGCGAGAAGAAAGTTTTCAAGATTAAACAAGAAATAAATTATTGCACTGTGTAAATGTATATACTAGGCAGTCTGATAAGTCCCTGAAAAATGAAACACGGAGACGTTTTTTTGGCCAAAGTCGGTTTTTATTTTTCAACATACTCTCCTTTTAGATCGATACAGCGAGTCTAACGATTTTCTAACTTTTTGATACCGTCCGAAAAGTACTCGATCGGAAGTTCTCCAAAATACGCCTCAGTTTCAGCTATGAGCTCCTCATTTGAGTAAAAACGCTTACCGGTGAGCCATCTCTTCAGGTTAGGGAACAAGTAATAGTCGCTGGGGGCCAGGTCTGGTGAATACGGTGGCTGCGGAACTAATTCGAAGCCGATTTCATGCAATTTTGCTTGTGCAACTAAGCATGCATGAACAGGCGCATTGTCGTGATGATAAAGCGGTTTTTTCTTCTTCAAATGCGGTCGTTTTTCGGCGATTTTGATTTTCAATCGGTCCAATAATGATGAATAGTATGCTCAGGTTATGGTTTTACCTTTTTCAAGATAGTCCACGTTATGGTTTTACCTTTTTCAAGATAGTCTACGAATATTATGCCATGTGCATCCCAAAATACGGAGGCCATAACCTTTCCGACCCATTGTTGCGTTTTTGGACGCTTCGGAGTACTTTGGCCCGGTGGAACCCACTGTTTTGACTGTTGCGTTTACTCAGGAGTGTAGTAGTGGATCCAGGTTTCATCCGTGGTTATGAATCGGCGCAAAAACTCGGTCGGCTTACGCGAAAATAATGCCAAATTCTGCTGGGAAG
>NC_046663.1:124194976-124202768 GCF_010883055.1 Belonocnema kinseyi
GAATCGTTCCAATCGACGGTGCAGAGTCCGGGTAATACTTATCCAGCTTGGCCTTGGTCTCGGATATCGTTTTCTTGCGAGGATAGTAGTGTTTGATCAAAATTCGAAACTCAGATTTTTCCATATTAAAAAAAACTCGGAGGTTAGTCGGTTCTTAGTGCTGTAACTTTTTTTCCATTTTTCTTAATGCAATTCAATGAAAAAAACAGACCTACTTTTTGTGGCGCCATCTGTTAGGTTAGTTTAACCGAAAATTTCCCTACGGATCGTAAGAAAACAGAAAAGTGGTGGCAACGCATGGGGCTGGTAAGAATAATAGATATTACTTTCAATCCAGATCAAACACAGATCTTACCAACTTTTCTGTAAAATTTACGGACCCGTGTAATTCTATTACAAACCTCTGTCACTTTTACATATATACTTTTGAATTCTTTCTTCTAATATTTTCATAATATTTCTTCCTACATTCTGATTTTTCTATAACAGTTCGCCGTACAATCTTACGCGTCAAAGTCAGACTGCGCGGTCAAACTAACAAATTGGTGAAATTAAGTGGTTGCGTGACCTGAACGATACAGGGCCCTCAATTGGCTAGACCATGTATTTATTAGATTATGCCCTTATTGCTTATCACTGACTCGACAATGTTATCCAGAAAAGCTGTCTCAGCATGAAGCATGAGCCACCTTTTTGAATAAGAGGGTAGGTGTAACGGTGTGAATCGTTTTGGGAACTAGAGTTTCAAGGCGCTGGGACACTTTTACTACATACTCTCTGAACAAGTAAATTCTCTGGCGGGAAAGTTTAAACGGCTTGAAGGAATGTTAAAAACACATAAGAACTGAGCAAATGTTTAAATTAGTTGACCTTAATTATGAATATTAATCCAAGGATAGAATAATTTGGGAAAGAAATTAATTATAAGCAATATGTAGAATTTGATTGTCATTTCGTATCCGTTATATTGCCAAGCGATTTCACATTTCAAGGTGAATTACAGGTCATAATTATGAGTCACTGAGCTATTTTTAGTGCCATTAATGGGGGCTAGCGTCAGCCAGACGCTACAAAAGGACTAACTTTTGACATTCGGACAGGAAACTGTCACTCAAACTTAATAGGGGTGTATCGGGCTGGATGTGGACTTTGACCCTTGTCCTTGTCCTATCACTCAACTTAATTGCTTACTTCCGATGGGAGAAGCAAGTCGACCTCGCTCACGATAGGCTATTCGGCAATAAAATCGTGCGACCCCAGAAATGCGATTGTTTCAGCGTTAAAAAGTAGGGATAAGTCCCTTCCAAAATGATGCTTATAAAAATAGCCGCAGAGCACAAAAACGGCACAATTTGTATTTCGGCGTGCTCTTTCGAACGTTAAACCTGCGACACTTGTCACTCGAATATTTTAACAGTTTCGGACTTAGAAAATCCTTCAAGCAATTCTAAGGCAACTTAACTTCAATTTGTGACTAAGAATTGTGCGTGTGCCATCGGCTCTGCCGATAATGCAGAGTCTATCACGAATTTCTCTATATTATAATTATCTTTTATACCCGTGACGGTATCAAAGAATACATTGTGCATCAAGAATTACCAATTGTTGATTTGTGAATTAAATAAATCATTTATATTTATCGAACTTAACAGAGTGTTCAGTGATTTCAGTTTTAAACCTGACCTATTCTCGCGGTTAGTGGTTTCAACCACTCAACGACACGTTACGAATCCTCAAATTCAATGTATCAGTGCGCAGCTCAATAAGAAAATTAACTATTGCAGCGCCTGGGCGTAACAATAGACCCTTTCTTTTCAATTCGGAAATAGATAATGCGCATGCGTTGCTGCCATAACAGTTCCTGCGAATTAAAAAGATTCGGCCCTACTCTGTAAAATGTATGTAAATGCAGAGTTTTTATTTTTTAAATGTGATAATTCCGTATGTAGTCAGAGTTGAATCAAAAATAGTGTATATTATCTCGAAAGTGATAAATACGAAAACAGCTACTTTACGCAAACTGAGTGCTAGCAAAGGTATTATATGTTTGGGGCAAGATTTCTTGGTTATAATATGTGTAGCCGCTGTAAGCGTAAAGCGTGCCAATACAACAAACATGAGTGCAAAAGAAACAAAGTAATTCTTATTACTATCAGATCCAAACGCAAATGATCATAACGAAACGAACTTGGTGTGATTTTATGATTTGGACGACTCTTGATTTTCATGTTCAGAGGATAAATATTGATGACATATTTTCCAAAAAAGTTACCCAGGAAACAAGAAACGATTGGCCGCGTTTCAAGTCGTATGAAATGTGTATCTTAAAGAGGAATTGCAGATTGCTGACGATAGGTTAGAGGTACCAGTGAATCGGAGAAGTGATTATTTTACGATTCACCAAGAAATGTTTTGTTATCGATTAAAAAACGACTTATACTTCCTACTTTGTTGGGCCGAAATCTGGCTGTTTTTTTGGGAGCATTTTTTGAAGAAAGTATAAAATATAGGAGGCTGAAATTTTCCAAAATTGTTTGTCAATGTTTATTGTAGCACTACAAAATTTGTTGGGTCGTTACATAAAAAGGGGGAGGGGGCACTGATCAATGGCGGGTGGTCGGCGGCGACTTTTCCCGTTGGTGGAAGATCTGTCCGCCGTAGAAAAAATCTGAACCAAAAAATAAAAATATTTTCTTAATGTATACACTATAGCGCACAAAGTAGGCTAGAATGAATTAAAAAAAAAAATAAAAAATGAGGAAGTTATGAGATTTTGAAAAAAATTGATTTTTTCACGTTTTTTTGCTACTAATTATTTAAAAAAAAAAAACAATTTTCAATATTTTTTGATGATTGTAGTCTACTTTGTGCGGACAACTTCTGAGAACATGTCAACAAAGTTTCATAGCGATTGCTCAATTTTTGCGCCTTGTGGGACTTCCACCAACACGGAAAACGTGGTTTAGAGAAAAACACGTTCAAAGCTTTTCATAAAAAACGCAAAAAATTGTGTTGAACTTTTGCGCTATAATTATACTTATTCATCATTTCATATGTTTTTGGGGTCGCTGGTTACAAATCTGCCATCAAATTTGCAAAATTCATTTGTTTAAACAATTTTAATAAACAATATTTTAAAACAAATTACAATTTTTGAATCATGCATATGCTTTCTATAGCTTTCGACATCATTGATTTCAAATCTGGTACTATTTTTGCAATAAAAAATTATTTTAAAAATTTATTTAATAAAAACTATTGCAAAATGACTTTTTTCCAAGATTCATATGATTTTCATCGTTCAAGCGGTCAGAAATCACGAATTTGACATCAGATTTACAACAATAATTTGTTTAAATAAAGTTCAAAAAATAACAGTACGTACGCCTAGTCAGCTATGCTAGGTCCGTACCAGCCACCTTCCTCATTCTCGAAGAATTCGTCCTCAGTAGTCCTTTTCTGCTTCTGCAGAAACTGTTTGCAACTTTGGGGCACGAATCAATTTCTCTTGGGTCACATTCACGTTCGATAGCGATTTTGATGCCCAAACCTTGCTCACCTTTCACATTGAATTTCACATCCTTTTCACACTCTTTGCACTTAACGAGGCACTTTTAGCGGAGAAAACGGCAACAAAGTTTATAATCCGGTACACGTGTGTTGGATCCACGGTAACCTCACAATCCTTCGATTCCTTGAGTTTTTTCGCAGACGCACTCGCGTATTCTTTCTCATGTTCATTGGGATATCGATAACAGTCAAATTTGCGCTTGGAGGATTTATCAAAGGGGCGTTCATTTTTGCTACTACCCAGCTTTCCCCCTTTGAACATCGTGACTATTTTTTACTCTGAATCACGCAAAAACGAAACACTTTGAAAAACGCAAGAACGAAACACTCTGAAATACTTTTACTGCATACGTAGCGCGTGTACTGTAAATAATAACTCCGGCAGCTGTTTTTCTGAGAAGCATCTGTTATACGCGCATACGCACACGCACTCATCATTGTGTGGAAGGACAAATCCTCTAAACATTCTCTGACATCGAACGATCATATACACGTGAAAAACAAGCCTAAAATCGGAATCGGTTTCGCCGCCGCAGAGCATCCGGCCGCTGCAGCCCAGCGCGTTTGACACCGCTCCATTCAACGGCCCATAACATTCGAAATTTTTTATATTTTGACTTGAAATTTTTCAGGTATACTTTTGAAACATATATCTATCCGAAAATGCAAAAAAAAAAATGTTTTGACCCAATAAAGTAGGAACCCCTCTTAATCGTAATAATACTATTGGGATCCGCTGCGCTTCAATACGCCATATATTTTTTCAATGTGGCCAAAATGTGAACTCGCGAAACCAGATAAGATTTTGAAGATGCATTTTCATTTGAGTTTAACAACCATATTTAAATTATTTTGCATAACTTAAACTAATAAGTGGATGAAAACAATGAATATTTATTGGAAACTAAGTGTTACATATGTATAATTTTCATCGTATACAACGAAAAAACACGATTTATGTTAAAACTATTTTTGTCAACAAAAAAAATTATTTTGGTTTATTATATATGTTCCCTTACAAAACTGTACTACAGGGATGACTACAGGATAACTACAGCCGGATACTACAGATTTACACTCGTATACTACTGGTTTACTACAGGCATACCTGTAGTAGACTACACGTATACTACTGGCTTACACTGTAGTAATTCAGTAGTAACTTCGTCATGAATTTAAACGCCTCGCCTTGTCGGAGTACAGTCCAGTAGTACACGATTTCATTTTGCGTCGGGCAGTGGCAGACGCAGAAAACGTTGACTACGCCCAACATGCAATAGATGGCGGCACATAGTGCACTGAAGTAATGCCATTAGATTTACATTTCACTCACATTGATGGCTCGCCAGTAAAACATTTTCTACTGATTTTAGAGATTCGGTTTAAGTTTAAAATAATGACCGCTGCTTTCGTATCATTTTTCAAATGATCGTCACACCAACTTCCCTCTCGCACGGACACTCATTCGTGCTTTTTCGAATTATTTTCTTCGTGTCCTGTTTTTGAATACGATAACTTCGTATTGTTATTTTCAAAGTAAAACAAATGAATCTGGGTTCCCATCAGTGGTCACATATTAGTACCACTTGAGACTATTTTTTTCAGAGTCTTATTGTAATAAATGAAATTAGCCCTAAAATATTACTTTCTTTTCACATTGACGATAGTTTAATTTACAAATCAACTGCCAGCTTGAACATTGATTGATTTCGATTATTTCATACTTGAAGAGAAATTCATAGATAAAGGAAAATTGCACTTCCTCTAGTTTTCCTATTAGTGAAATATTTGCCGAGTTGACAAAATTGTATACCTGTAAACTATCGTCCTAATGAATGCATTTTTACACAACTTTAGGCTGTTCGTCTTATAAGGTAAGTACTCGCTTTCGTCCACCAAGTACACCGATATTGCACCCAAACGCCCTATTTTTTATAACCCATCTTTTGCAATGAAAACGGTGTAAAGTAGGCAAATAAGAATAGTTGATGGAATAAAACATAGGCAGAGTTATTAACATTATACTTTTTTATTCACTTCAAAGTATCATTACAATCATTTATTGGTTGCAAAACTTACTTAACAAAAAAGCTTACTTAAATATTAATAATTTTTTTGCAAAATAATTGTGAACTTTTATTCATTTACAAGAAGAAAGATATTATTAACACTATTTTTTGAAAGAATTAGGAATTACTGTCAAGTTTAAACTCTTTTCAAAACTTAACAACCTCACAAAAAAGTACATTTTTCTCCAAAAAAACCTTAAGAAGATAAGAAAAATTGAGTGAATGACGTATATATTAACATGTTTGTAAAAATATTTGTTTACCAATCCTCTTGAAAAAAAAGACAGAAATTGAGTAAATTGGTTCCATCTTCAAAAATATTGCAGAGTTAAATATAACAAGAAGTTTTTATTCGCAAATTCCAAGAAAAGTACATTTTTCTTCAAAAATCTTTTTAAAAAATGGACTGAATTCTATCCATCTTCTAAATTTTTCAGAGCTCAATATAAGTAAGTTCTTCTTTAACCAGGTGCTTGAAAAATCGAGCAAAGTCACGACAATGATGTTTCTAGACAACAATTTTTCGAAGTCCAGTAAACATCATTTCGTTTTCAAAATCATTCTGAAGAATTGAGTGGATGACGTTGTTTTTTGAAAATTTCGTAATCTAAAAAAAAACTAGAAAGAATGAAGGAAATATAAATAAAGTGTATCAATCTTCTAAGATTTAACAAAATACGATGAGTAATTTTTTGTAATTTTCTCGTAAAATTAGGTGAATTATGTATATATGCACAAATGTTGTAAATTCGAATATTTTTTTTCGACATTTTTCTTTCGCTTCAACAGTTCTCTTGAAAATGTGAATAAATATAAGTAAATTTTGTACATCTTCAAGCATTTTCCAGGCTCCAATAAAAGTTACATTTTTCCTTAAAAATGGTCTTGAAACATTGAGCAAATTATGACCTTCTTAAAAAATATCGCAAAACGCAAAAAAGGATATATTGATCCACCAATCATTTCTAAAAAGCGAGGAAAATTTAGTACATTGTGTCCATCTTCAAAAATTTTTCCAGAATTCAATTAAAATCAAATCACGTTCGTCCGTGGTCGAATCATGACAGTAGGGCCATTAGCCATACATGAGCCATTGTTCATAATCATAGGAGGAACATGGGACGACCCTGGGTGAACATTAACCCAATCTTAAACCACGCTTATTCCTTACTGAGCAATGCTGAGCCATGGTTCACGCATTGAACCTTTTCCACACGGGGTTTAGAATCTAAATCAAAATACGTAGCAAACCTATACAGCGCAAGTGTAGCGCCAGGCTAGTACTATTTCAATAAAACTTACATTTAGTATGGTTCATTTAGCAAATTTTAAGAATATTTCAAGTGTCAGTGTTATTGCAGAAAAATATATTCACAAAATAGAAAAATAGTATTTTATCTATTGGAAAGAATATATAAGAAAATTCGAGAAAAAAAAATTCCACTGAATTTTTGGACCACCTACATATCTATACAGTAAAAGTAGGAGGAGCACCCACTTATGATGGGTAAACAGGAGAGGTCATTTTGGCTAAATTGAGGTCAAAATTGAAAGTTGCCCCCATTGCTCAGGTGAAACATTGAACGCCGGAAAAATTCGTGTAAACCGCACTTTCTTTCACATCTCATTCCTTTTCATTTATGTCATTCAAACTACAGAAAGAAAAAGAAGGATTCCGGGCTATCTGCTCCATACTTTTCTGTCAAAATCGATTCTCGTGAATTATCTGATTTTCAAAATAAATTTCTCATTTAGCAGAAGCTGTTTTAAGTTAAAAATGTTGGATACTGAAATTTTTTTAGATATATTTCAATTTCCAATCAGAAGATCTTTATCAAATCATTTATCCCTCTGCAAATTTATTCATTATAACATATTGACTTGCGAAAACTTGAATAAATTCATGTTAATCATAATTTTTTGATTGGTGAATCATGTTTCAAAGTTGTTCGGAAATGATCCGTCCACCGTATATCGTCGCTGCGTCAAATGCATTTTTTTAAAATAAATTTATTTTAAAACTAGATCGTTATTATCTAAACAAATTTTCGTGAGGCAAAAGGTCATCCGTGAAATACTTACACTCGATTCTGGTGAAAATAATGAAAATTATTAACAAAAAATAATCAAATTCCGCATTCGTTTCTCAACTA
>NC_046663.1:124202868-124206700 GCF_010883055.1 Belonocnema kinseyi
TGACAAAATGTTGCAAATTTTAAATTAAATATCTTTAAATTAACCGTTCAAAAATTATGACACACTGGCAGTGGCAAGGAGTAGCAGATTTTGTTCGTAGGGGCCGAGATGTTAATGATGAATGTCACATTACACATGGAAAATATTAATACTAATATCAAATTTAAATAAATTCAAGGATTCCCCTTTTTCTCTTAATTAAAAAAATCCTCTTCTTGTCGCCTACCTGGGAACTAAACTAACAGAATCCAATAAAATGAGCTAACTATTGTTCGTTGAAAGTATTTATTGTAAAATAGATGCACTTATTTATATTTTTGTTCCAAACTTCATCTCGTTTGGTACAACATTCTTCTATTTGGTTACAGCTTAAACTGTTTTCTTGAATTCGTTGTTTTCGAGTTGAAAATTAATATCTTTAACTCAAAATTACCTACTCCATGATTGGTTCACAATGGATCTGTTGTACTTGAAAATTAAACAATTTTCTTAAAAATGTATGTATTTTGCTTATGTTCTTTTTGTTTGTATAAAAATAATCTGTTTCATTGAAAAATCAACTACTGGGTTAGAAGCTGAACTACATCATGAAAACATTTTATCAAATGAAGATCAACTTTTGTGGTTGAATTTTCGTTTCTGTCAAGAATCAAATTTTGAAATAAAAACTTAACTTACCTATTATTTGTTGAAAATTGGTCCTTTTTGTTAGATTTAACTGTTTTTTTTTCATTTACAATTATATTTTTTTTATATAAACATTTGCATGTTTTATGACAACTCATCTTCGTGGTTAAAGTCTATTGCTTTTTAATTTTAAATTAAAACAATATCTTGGTTGCAATAATAACTATTACGTTCTTCGTTGAAAATTATTCTTTTATTATTGAATTCAAGTATATCCTTAAAACTTAAACTTCTTTCTTAAAAATTCATGTTTTTCCCGTTCAAGGCTCGTCATTTTAAATGCATTTTTTTCATAATTTAACTATTTTCTGCCTAACTTACACCAGTACAGATTATCGTCAATTCAAACAGTACTGGTTGACGGCTGAATCTACGATTAAAAAAGTACTAAGCCAACAGTGTAAATATTTAAAGTGTGAAAGAATACGTTTAAAAATATGGTTCATGTGTAAAATGTGAACAAATTATAAATATAATTTTTGGGAAAACAATTTTTGTTCCTGCTTTTTAGTTAAAGAATAAATTATAAAATCCATGTTTATGATAAATTGTAAAATTTCCGAAACAATAAGATTTCATGGAATTCTCAATCATTGTAGAATGGTTCAAAACACTTGAAAGCAAAACAGTATAGGAAGTTTGAACAAATTTTTTATTAAGCAAATTGTCACAGTTCGCGATAAAATTTCGAATTTACGACGATAAAAAATTTAATTGCTGCTTAAAAATTACATTTTATGTTTTTATATAAAGTTGTAAAATATTCTTATACGCGAAAAAACGAAATACCACACAAAGAAAAAAATGTAATCGATTGAAATTATTTATTTAAAAATTATTTCATTTATATTCCCGTTAAAAGATTATTTATTTTAGATCTACATGAAGTCGTGCAATAATAAAAAAAAATTAGAATAATCTAAAACGCCTGACTTTTTGTTCTCGCGCTTCGCGCACGATTCTTATCAAACCTGTCGTTACACACTCGGTTTTTGTATCACCCATATTTGTGCTAGTACCTATTAAAGTTAAATGACAATGCATTGAATTTGTTTATATAGCTTGTTCTGGTACTGCTTATTCAGATATTGAAAAACAATGTTTAAATGTTTTTTATAATGATAACTTTAATATTTTCTTCTTAATTTGCAACATATTTTATTCTCAGCTATCTTCAACAATGTATCATTTCAATAAATTAATAATATTGCAATTCATAATATGCATTGTTGTTTAAGCAAATATATTTGTACTGTCTTCTTTTTATAAATAAAAGAAGTGCGCATTCCACACAACAAAATATTGTTATTAAACATTTCATTGCAACTTCTGTCGTTTTTCCATAAAATTAATTTGTTTAGTTTCAATGTTATTTCTAAGGATTTCTACTCGTCCTATCTAAAAATTGTTAATAATAAATTTGAAGTTTATTTATGAGTGTAAATATTTTTTTTGTTCATCTATTGTCGTATCTTGCATGGTTTGGCCGCAAAATGGAATATTTTTTCCTTACTTTTTCGGCGATGAAATTCTGAATTTTCTACTCTTCAAACAAATTTAAAAAGCTGTTATGATAATATTGTAGGGCTTTCAAAAAGCCAAGTTTTATTATTCTTGCCTGTTTTCGTATTGTGCGTTGTTTCGCTTACAATGTCCGTTTTAGTTTTTTTTTATTTTTTTTTTTATTTTGAAAATGCTGTAACTCATTTATCTTTTGTTTTCGAGAAAACTGATAAGGATAAATAGTTCTCATTTTTGAGTAATAAGATTACTATATCTTAACTTTTACTTTTGAGGGTCGTTTGTTCACTAACTTTCAATTCTGCAGGAATACCTTGCCGAATGCTAGGAGAAACATTTAGGTATACACAGACCTGCAAAAGTTTGGACTCACTTAGAAAAATCGTTTTTTTTTTGTATTTATCGCTTTAATTATACCGGAGCTAAAAAAATGTCTCATTAAAAGGTTGATTGTTTTTGAAATTCTGTTTAAAATAAGCCCAGGGAAATAGTCAACGTTTTTCAATGTCCTTGAGCTTATTTTGAAGCTTTTTTTCGCCGTATCACAACAGCTTACGAGCTTAAATCGTAAAAAATTTATTTTCAAATTGCAAGAACTTGAATTTGTTACGAAAAAGTTGGAAAAAATGAAATATTATTTTTAGTAACAAAAATATTTTTGTAAAATATATGAAACATATAATCATGAATTTTCTATACAATTTCCCCCAAATATACATGTTTATCTATTTATATGTCATTAAACATTTTATTGCAACTTCTGCCGGTTTTTCGAAAAACTGAATTTACTGATTTCCAATTTTATTTTTACGATTTAAACGTAGCACATACGGTCGAAACATCAGCCTTACCTTTTTTCAACTTCTAAATTAAATCCTTACCTCAGTGAACCACATAACTTCCATTAACGAGGGTTTTAGGGCGGGGGCGATTGGTTTCAACCAAGAGTCATAGCTAGTTAGTGTATTATGCTCAGAAGTTCAAGTAAACCTTCAGCAGCGTTGTGTTAGTTGGGAGTTCATATTATCTGATTTTCACATTCCCGGCCTACAGTGGGAAAAAAATGACTTTTTGGTTCAAAATAACGTACAGCCGACAAATATTGAGCGATTTGAACAAAAAAATTGTTAAACAAGTTTTAAAGATTTTTTGATTTTTTTAAAACAAATTTAATAATATTATATTATTGCATTTGTTCGTAAAATTTGTTTTCCAAAAATTATAAAATGTACCAACTTATTATGAATTTTGCTGAAATTCCCATCAAGTTCCCATTTGAAAAGACTGGAATTTAAATAATCGAATTAGGTTTTCAATTTTTTATACATAAATAAATAAGGCGAAAAAATGGCCATTTTATCTATTTGACGTTCACAGAGCTCATTAATAACAGTAAAAGTGTTGAAATCGCCCAAGTTTCATAAAATAATATTAGCTAAACACGTTTCAATATTATATATAAAACAACAAAAATTTTATAAACATATTATTTGTTGAAAAAATATTTTGTATGAATTTCTATAAAGAGTATTAGGTCATTTTGGGGATCCAAGAACAAACTATAACGGAGATAAATTAGTTGGTCTATGCTTAGAAAGGGGTCTGTTTATTACAAATACTTGGT
>NC_046663.1:124206800-124212441 GCF_010883055.1 Belonocnema kinseyi
GCCGAGTGAGTCACGCCTACCCCGAAAGGGAAATGGCTTAATGGTGTAATAATAATAATAATAATAATAATAATAATAATAATAATAATAATAATAATAATACTTCTTTTTCTTCGTCGGAAGAAAAATTCGGTTTTTTAAATTTCAGTCTTATCAGATGGGAATTTGATAGAAATTTTAGCAACATTCATAATAAGTTGATAAATTTTATTTTTTAAAACAAATTTGACGAACAAATGCAATAATATAATATTATTAAATTTATTTTTAAAAAATCAAAAAATCTTAACAACTTTTTTTCAAATTTTTTTTGTTCAAATCGCTCAATAGACGACAAAAAAATTCTTGAGATTTAAAAAAAAATATGTTTAAAAAAAAAATTGAAAAAAATCGTTTGAAAAAATAATTGTTTTAAAAAAATACATAAAAGAAATTTGTTGTCAGAAAATTTTGGCGCTTATGTTCCAACGCAAAAAATTGTTGTCGACTTAAATTTTTTACTAGCGACTTACTAGCGACTGACCAGCCCATGTCTAGCGGCTGACCAGATGGTGTAGCCTGGGGCTAGCCAGAAAAAACGTTACACTTTTGGCCAGGCCCAGGCCAAACCATGTGGTCAGCACCAGGGCTAGAAACCTGGCGGACTGGTCTGGGCCAGGTCAGCGCCAGAACTTTTTTCCGCACGGGTTGCAATGTATTGCAACTTGTCCAAGCTCCTGGTACTTATACATCGGATTAGGCAATGTCCCATTCTTTTACTAAAGCGGCTTCTTGAGGGGTCAGTCTATGCAGACAAGGTTTCTGCAACTTTTTTGAATAATTTATTCAGGACGCAAAGTCCTAACGTATAAACGTCCTAACGTCCTAACGTATAAGGACTAACGTATTATTATTGATTATCGACTATATTAGATATTGGCATCGAACTCTTTTTAAAATAAATATTATATCATATTTGATAACAAATAGTTTCTCAGTGCAAGTTTTTGCGCAAATAAAATTTAAATGATACAATAAAAAAATTTCAGCATGGCCCGACATGAACAGGCAATGTAAAAATCTGGAAAAGTATGGTTTACTTGATTCCAGCAAAAAAGAATGGAAGGTAGTAAAGTGGAAACTACTACATAGCGAAGACGAAGACGAGGAAATAGCAGAGGAAAAGAAAGTTGTTACAGAAATAAAGAAAATTGAGGTATACCGATTTAGTAAAATTTGTTTATTCAGATAAAAAGAATGGCGAGTATATAATATTAACATTTCAGAAAGAGAAAAACGCTGTTTTAAAATGCGCCAAAAAGAAAAGAGATGACGACATTTTAGGGAAAATGGGTTATCACAGTGAAGCAGTTCAACAGATAAGCAAACTATATCAAATATTTAATATCTTGCTTTCGTTTTTGAGCAGGGCTAAATAGTTTCTAGTAGGTACATGAAAAAAATTCCCGAAAAAGAGATGAGGGAGATAAAAAATCTTCAATCCCCTTAAGGTCGATATATGGCAATTATCAGAGGTCAGGGGTTCGATCCCTGAGCTGGTACCTCTGGAAAATTTTCAATGTCCCTTTACCGAGGTTTTGGTTGCTCGGAACCCACCTTAAGCTGTAGGTCCCCCCATCGTGTACTTGACTGCAACCTAGTCCGTCAATGATGGGGTAAAAACCAAGCTTTGTCCAATATGCCTGGGCAGACTGCTCTCATCAGATCACTTGATTGCATTATAAAAATGCGTCTATGACTGATGATATATACCGGGACAGCCCCGTGCAAAACGATCAAATAAAAATCCAACTCTAACCGAAAATGCCTTCGACATGTTGGGCAGTATAAGCCTGTGACAACATTTCAACACAGAAATGTTTTTTTTAATAATAATAATAATGGACTTAAAAGAGCCTCGGTGGTTGAGTAGAGCCTCGGCGGCTCAGTTGGGGTTAGGTGCTTAGGTTTCACTTTAGAGATCCTGGGTTAGAGTCAGACATAGATGTAGTTCCGAAACTCTGTAGCGTTAGAAATTTTATTTGTAGTGTAATTTAAAAAAAAGTAATATATGTATTAATTCTGAGCAGAATTAATTAACATTAATAGACAAAATACTCTCAATAAATTATTATTTGTTTTTTAAAGCCTTTTATGTTATATGTTTAGAGTATAGAAATAGTGGGTGTTAAAATGAAACAAAAAGTTTGAAATGTACACTTTTGTAATTATACTGGTGTGGAGTATCGTGTCATTACCGCAAAACAGTACTGCGGAGCATTACTAGTCAGTACTATGACTCCGGCAATGAGTACTGGGCCAGTACTGCATCAGTGGTGTATTTCCACCTGGAACCAGTGGCCGGCTAGACTGTCTGGCCACAAACTTTGCAAAAGTGTTATAGGTCTAGCAAGGCCCCGGCTATACCGTCTGATCTGTGAATTTTTCCGAATTTAAAGTATTATGCTTGTGCTGATTAAAAAAAATGCCTTCGACATTTTAACAGTGACAGTCAGAAGTCTGAGATATTAATTTTTAATAACAATATAATGTTATAATTATAGTTAAATTTTTAGTAAATAAAATTGATTTCAAACAAAAAGAACCGACTTTCAAAAGCTAGTTCAACAAAGCAATATAAACTTAGTTTAACAAATGAACAATCATTTTTATTAAATTCAAAGAAAATAGAGCACGCTTTCGAAAATATTGCAAGACTTTAACAAAATTTCCCTGATATTTCGAGGTTTTTCCCGTTGCATAAAAATTCCCTGACAATTGCAGGTTGTCTAGATAGGGTAGCAATTCTGTAATAATTAAAATATATGTACTATATCGTGAATTTTACGGTTATCTGTCACTTAAACATGAACAGAAAATGAAACTAAAGACTTTAAAATAAACTGCATTCAGGTCGACGATGACAACAGTGCCCCAAACGAAATTGCTGCTGTATCTGCCCCTAAAAAGATCAAACGGGGAGCGCAACCTGCGAAGAAGAGCAAGAACAATAACGATGGAGGTTTGTTCTTTGTATATACACCTGGTAATAAGCGGTGAATTCAGAAAAATTAAGAATTTGTATGCCTATAAATAAACGACTTTTCCTCCGTCTAAAAATCCCCCAACGGGAACAAAAAAAGTGCAAAACCTATTCCTCTCAATCGACTAAGCAAAATTTAACGAAAGCATTTATTTAACCTATTTCTCATTATTAAAGCTTTTTATAACTTATAAATTCGAGAAATATTCAAATTTATATTTATTTATATTTTAATAATTTATTTAAACGGCTTAAAAAATGCACCAAAGAAATCTGTTCAAACGTGTAAATTTAAATAATTTTAACCCTCGAGAGGCAGAGTTGAATTGATTATAATTAAAATTTCAGAACTTGTATTTCGCATGAAGGAATTAAAGAAACTTATTACACATACTTTGTGAAATAATTAGAAGGAATTAAATAAAATCAAAATATGACCACTTCTGCAGAATAAAAAATATCTCTGTGAGGTGTGTTACCGTTACAATTAGAAGGAATTAAATATATTGAAAACACGTTCTCTTTGGGAGAATAGAAAATCGCGTGGCGTTCGTTATGGAAAGCGAAGTTAATAAGTTTCAAAGGTATCTTATTCTTATGGTGGCATTTTAGACAGATGAAAAAATCGCGCATTCAAAATAATAGGATAATCTTCACTTTTGGGCTGAAATCTGCAAATATTAATTTTTCTCTATTCTACACTTATTATCGGGCACTTAAATCTGGCAAATCAAAGCGTTTTTCCTTTAATTATGGTACAAACTGCGAATATGCTTCTAGTATCCACCGAAATCTCTGCAATGTCCAGAACAATTAAACATTTCCAAACCACCATGGAAAGCAGCGTTGCTGACATTAAAAATGTTATCAAAAATTTGAGAATGGACATGGAGGGTCTGGTCTCGATGTCTGGTATCAGAAAGGAAATAAAAAATTTGAAAAGGGAAATGGGAGGTCTGCTGTCAAAAGTAGGAGAACTTAATAATTTCCAGAATGTAGGAAAAGTACTAGACGCTGGAGGTATACTTCAAGGAAGAGTCTTCCAATCAGAAGTGAGAATTAGCTATAAATAAGACTTATAAGTACTATTAGTTACATTTGGTATCCTCATTAATGTCAATTTTAATCTTATTTATTAAGATATAGGAAAAGTTGGCTCCAGAATGTCAGAATAAATTACAGAATAACTGAGGAACTCCATCATCCTAAAAATGCATAATCCCGAAAACTTTAAAGTTTAAATCGGTGAATAAAGAAGAGAGGAGGAAAATTGGAAAGGTTGTACTCAAAAAATACAGAGACTTACTTGTTTTTAAAATAATCAAAAAATGTAATTCTAACTTTGTAACCATCATTCTAAGAGACTGAGATTACGGATTTTGGACGCAGCCATTTAGAAGAGGAAAAAAGATCGCAAGTGACTCTTGTAGATCTTAGTAAGCGTACCGCATTGCAAAGGGTAGGTTATTTTAAATCTTTCCTAGACAGAGGTAAAATTCTTTAAAATGTTTATTACTTATTAAAAAGGGTTTTTGTTTTATTTCAGAGAACCGACCTCATTAAAATAACAGAAAAGATATCCATTCTATATGAGGTTTTGCTGAGGATAAGGAGTAAAAATTCTCTTTCAATGACAAACGATTTGATGAGCTATTTCTTCAAAAAGGACCAACTGAAAACTATCTCCAGAACCGGTAGCCTGTGCAATGCCAATAAAAAACGAGCTAGTTCAACTGATTCTCTCGATGAGGAAGTTGAACACGCCATCTACAGTGAGTAGAAATATTAAAAATTTCAAAAAGAATACACTGAATTATGAGTAATTCCGTTTAAATAAGAGATTGACAAAAAGCCGCCTTTTTTCATTGTCAAATGCACGGAAAAATTCACGGTCTGTACCTTGCTTTAATCATTCTAATACATTTTCAGGTTACGTGCATTTTTAATTTCCAAACGAGAAAAAATTGTCCAACACGATTAAAGGTACGATCAAACAAAATATTAATAATGCGAAACGGCATAAACAGGGTTCAATAAGTACCAGCATTAAAAAACCAGATAATGGAAGGAATAACCACTCAATTTTGTCGTAACTATAATAAGAGTAGAGTCTATATATCGCATGTGATGACTGTATTTAGTCGTGAAAAACCGCAGAATAATTTTTTAATTTTAGATGCAGTTGGAGTAATGCAGACATAGATTACGATCGCGGAAGGTGCAGTACTCCTGTGATAAACGTCACCGAATTCAGTCAGACCAAGTTTCAAATCGTGAATTTGGATTTGACAAAAAGGTATGCTATAATTCTATAACAAATAATTGTGATAGAAGCGCGTACGTATGCAGTTTTTAAAATAAAACAAATTTATGTTTCAGGAGCTCTCTGGATAAAGACAACCAGGCATTGCGAGCCGTGATGATGGCATACTCCTCAAGGAGAGTGTCATCGCAAATAGCTGTTTCAGAGGATCAGTTCCGGCGCTGGGATGATGCCATAAATGAAGCGTGCTGCGTACAGTGATCCCAGATCTGAAACGAGATGCGGTCCAATACTATGACAGGGCTATGTCCGTGTGAATGTAGTAGGAGCCGCTGTAAATGACTGAGTTGCGCGCG
>NC_046663.1:124212541-124219899 GCF_010883055.1 Belonocnema kinseyi
TTCGAGTTTTCAAATTCAGAAGAGGAGAAATGGGTTGCGCGCGCAACTCAGTCATTTAAAGCGTCTCCTACTATATTCACACGGACATAGCCCTGTCATAGTATTGGACCGCATCTCGTTTCAGATCTGGGATCACTGGCTGCGAAAGCAGTGCAAAGCGAATTCAGCCCGCGAGCTCCCAAATTCCGATACGGCGCACCTCCCTCTGCCCTTCGCCGACCGCGGACAATAGAGTGGATCCGAATCACTCACAAAAGGGAAAGGAGACGCTGGTCTAGAAGTTTGGACCCCGTGAAGTTGGCCCCCGAAGTTCACATTTAAAATTTTTTTTTTTACATGCGTTTGTACGTCTTTTTACATTCTCATTTACGAGAGTGTAATGTAATCGTAAAAATGTTCGATCTGTGGTTTTTAACGCATCGTTATGTTTCGGCACGCACAGAATCCGAAAACCATCAAATTTGATCGGTGTCTGTCTGTATTTCTGTATGTCTGTATGTATGGTTACCTGAATCTTGTAGCCACGCTAACTTTTAAAGGATTCGTCCAATCAAATCCGCACTTTATAAACTTCTGAAGGTCCCCAAAATGAAGGTTAAGTTCGTTAATCAAACATTTACAACCAGAATTAAGAAATTGAGAGCATTTTCAAAATTTGAAATTGTATTTTTTCAAATTTTATAAATTTTTGTTAAAGTTCCTTATATATGGGTAAAAGTCTTGCAAATTATCTAAATAAAAGTTTTCATTTTTATGGAAATTATCAATTATCAAATTTTGAAAATTCTCGAAAAATAGAAAAAATTATTTTTTTCCTAGATCCGAAAATTTCATTCAAAATTTTCACTAGATACTAAATATATTTCAAAATTATTCTGGCCGAATTTTTCGATTAGCCCACAATTTCAAAAATAGAGCTTTTTGAACGCTTTAGACAATTTTTACATTCTCATTCATGAGAGTGTAATGTAATCGTCCAAATTTTTGATCTCTGAAATTTTATCTTTAAGTTTCGGCACTCACAGAATCCGAAAATAATAAAATTGTATCGGTCTCTGGGTATGTATGTCTGTCTGTATGGTTACCTGAATGTTGTAGCCACGCTAACTTTTGAAGGATTTGTCCAATTAAGTCAGCCTTCGATACACTTCTTCAGGTCCTTCAAAATTTCGACTCTTGAAAACAAAATTCAACTCTTCAAAATTTCGAAAATGTTCAGTAAAATAGAAAAAAAAATGTTTCCTTAAAGATTAAAAAATTTCACTTAAATTCATCTCAAGATATCAAATATATGTAGAAAATATGTCAGTTAAATCTTTCGATCAGATAAAAGTTTTAGAAATTTTTGTCAATTGTTCTGGTACGCATCAAAAAGACTTGCAAATTATTCTGATGAGATTTTTAAATTCGATATAACTTCAAAACGTTATGTACTTTTCAAAATTTGAAAATTTTCAACAAAAAAAGGAATTTTTTTTTTAATACGTCAAGAAAGATCAATCCAAATTTCTACTAGATATAAAATATATGTTTTCAGAAACTATTATCGTGAAATTTCTTAATTAGACAAAAGTTCGAAAAGTTGGATCATTCTAAAAAATATGATATTTTTGTTTTTATGAGATTCGTAAGTTTAAAACATTGATTTTAGTAGATTAAAACAAGATTCGCAAATTATCTTGATGAAATTTTTCAATTGGGCACAAGTTATCGAGCGCAAAGCGCGAGTTTCGTAATGAGAATGTAATCGTCAAAGCCGTATGTGCTTTGAGGACCTTCTTTAAACACAAATCTAAAAAAATGTCAGTTACAATTTATGGCTGTAATTCCTCAGAAGTTTAAACCACAGTTTTCGATTTAATTTATAGTATTTACGATGTTTTAAAAAATTTAGTTAAAGTGTATGCATTAAAGATACCAAAACGAGCGCGAGAGCGTACCTTCGCACCCTAGGCGCGCTCGAACTTGGCGCGGAACTAGGCCGCGCGCGTAGCGAGCAATGAGAATGTACCTGCGCAGCGGGCATATTTTTCTACTCTTAGTACCTTTAATATTTTCGTTTGTACCCTGCTGCTTTTTCGGCTAAGGGAAAATCAAAATTTCGTGCCACCCCCCGCAATTAAAATTTCTTAAATTTTGTTTTTACATACGCTTCTAACTCGTTTTTATTGTTTGTACATTTTATATTAACGTTTGTACCCTTTTGGTTGCCCGGCTAGGGACAAATCAAAATTTAGTAGAATCCCCATTAATGTGCAATTATTTAAACAAATGGAATTTCTTTAAATAATCCCTTCCCCCAAATCGTTTTTGTTTTCTAAAAATTATTACTATTGGCCTAGTTGATTTTTTTAAAGTTATTAATATCTTTTAATTAGAATATTCATCTGCATTTTTTATTTATTTTTTCTTTTTTAACAAATTCCATTAGCTTGAACATTTTTTTAATTTTTTGTTATTTTTTTAAATAAAAATTAAAACTTTTTGTTTTGTGGAATATTGAAAACATTGATATCTCGATTGATCACTGGGTTTATAAATGAATAAAAATTCACAATTATTTTCAAAAAAATGTGAACTTTTATTCATTCATAACCCCAGTGACCAATCGAAATAAATTTATTCATATATATATATATTATTTGGTATGTATGTTGTATTTATGTATGTATAAACATTTAAGTAAGCTTTTATGTTAAGTAAGTTTTGCAACCAATAAATGATTGTAATGATACTTCGAAGTGAATAAAAAAGTATAATGTTATTAATTCTGCCTTTGTTTTATTCCATCAACTATTATAATTTGCCTACTTTACACCGTACTGTCATTGCAATAGATAGGTTATAAAAAATAGGGCGGTTGGGTGCAATATCGGTGTACTTGGTGGACGAGAGCGAGTACTTGCCTTATAAGACGAACAACCTAAAGTTGTGTAACAATGCATTCATTAGGACGATAGTTTACAGGTATACAATTTTGTCAACTCGGCAAATATTTCACTAATAGGAAAACTAGAGGAAGTGCAATTTTCCTTTATCTATGAATTTCTCTTCAAGTATGAAATAATCGAAATCAATCAATGTTCAAGCTGGCAGTTGATTTGTAAATTAAACTATCGTCAATGTGAAAAGAAAGTAATATTTTAGGGCTAATTTCATTTATTACAATAAGACTCTGAAAAAAAATAGTCTCAAGTGGTACTAACATGTGACCACTGATGGGAACCCAGATTCATTTGTTTTACTTTGAAAATAACAATACGAAGTTATCGTATTCAAAAACAGGACACGAAGAAAATAATTCGAAAAAGCACGAATGAGTGTCCGTGTGAGAGGGAAGTTGGTGTGACGATCATTTGAAAAATGATCCGAAAGCAACGGTCATTATTTTAAACTTAAACCGAATCTCTAAAATCAGTAGAAAATGTTTTACTGGCGAGCCATCAATGTGAGTGAAATGTAAATCTAATGGCATTACTTCAGTGCACTATGTGCCGCCATCTATTGCATGTTGGGTGTAGTCAGCGTTTTCTGCGTCTGCCACTGCCCGACGCAAAATGAAATCGTGTACTACTGGACTGTACTCCGACACGGCGAGGCGTTTAAATTCATGACGAAGTTACTACTGAATTACTACAGTGTAAGCTAGTAGTATACGTGTAGTCTACTACAGGTATGCCTATAGTAAACCAGTAGATACGAGTGTAATTCTGTAGTATCCGGCTGTAGTTATCCTGTAGTCATCCCTGTAGTACAGTTTCGTAAGGATTTAAACGAATTATAAGCTTCAATTAACTTACCCTGATATAAAAGTGAACCTAAAATAAACTTTGATTTATTTCTATATGGAATATTTACTATCTAAAAAATTATAACTTGAAAGTCAGATTAGAATATATATTTCACTTCTGATCGTCTGTAATTAACGTTTTTTACATATTTTGAACCAAATATTTTGCTATATGCATTAACTTAAGTTCATTTTAGCTTATGTTGGGTTTAAACTGATATGATATAGTAAAATAACTCTTTTCTTGACAAAAACAGTTTTAACAGGAAATGTGTTTTTCCACTGAATACGATTAAAATTCTAAATTGAACACTTAGTTTCGAAAAAATATTAATTTTTTGTATTCATTTATGGTTCTAAACTAGTAAAAAGAGTGTTAACATTAATTTCAATCTTAATTTAAAATGCAACTTAAAAATAATAATGCTACCTGTTTTCACAAGTTCACGAAAGTGGACAGCCCCTAACTTATCTGCATTTTCCTATTCAAGTTTACTTGCAGCCACTTCCCATTCACTACAATTAAATAATGAAGAGCGTACTCTGCATTATACAATTCATCGGACTTCATCAAACATCAATTGTATGATGCAGATTCGTTTCTGTAAAAGGGAACCTGCACTTCTCCATTGAGTTTGAAATCACTTCAAACTCCATTTCATTGAGAACTTGAAACGATTCACGCGTTTCTTTTGTCAATCGTAAATCACGTATTGAACTTTATTTAGTTTTTTGAGGTTTTGTTCTCCTATTCAGAATGTCTTAAAACTATAGAACGAGTACATCTCCAAATGTGGCTTGGCAGATTTAATTAAGTCTAAATAGCTGACCAATTCAAACTGTCACAAAACAATTGAAATGCACAAGGCAAAGAAAATCGAATTTTGCAATATTTGTTGAACATTACATATGCTAAAAAAATTATTAGAATAATTCGAAATGCATTTACGAAGGGCATTAGTAAGCTTAGATTTTTCGTTTCATGACTGATTTGTCGTTTCACAATTAGCACAGGGCAAAGAAAATGGAATCTTGCAATATTAATTTTGAGGTTACATATATTTAAACATTTTAAATCATTGTGGTAATTAAAGAATTATTACGAAACGGAAATACTTGCCAGCATCCCTGATTAATGTACAACTTCACAGCAATAAAACTCGTGTAATATTAAACTTAAGATGGTAATTACACTGAACACTAAATCGACTGATTCCGCGTTTTGAAATAATTAAAGGGTCAAGCAATTATATTCGTGTGATATTAAATTTAGGATGTTACATGTACTAACGGCTAAATGAACTGATTCAGCGTTTCGAAAATATAGAAAAGACAAGCAAAGTGTAATATTAAATTAAAGACGTTAATTATTTAATTAGGTATAGTCAATTTTAATGGAGCAGTTTAATCTCCCCTTATGAGTCTGCAACTTTGGAGCAATGTTCATAATAAGTTTGGTGTCGCACATATTTACACTAAAATATAATCAATAAACGATTGGGTGTAACTTTTGCCTGCTTTGTTAAATTAAAAAAAGGAATACATATTACTTTTAACAGTCACAACCTATCTCTTTTACTGAAGTACCTTTAAGCAAAGAAAAAATAACAAATATTACGAAAGATTGTTTTATTCCTCCATTCATTTACATTAGAAACAATACGAGAGACAAAGAGAGATTCCATGTCCAGAAGAATATCTCAGAAGAAAAAGTTGTCTCAAGGTCACAGAATGTTTCGACTTGATTGAATTCGACATCAGTTGAATTCGTTTGTCCGCTCTTCTTTCTCCAGCGAATCAACTGCTCCCTGTACTTGAAGTGAATTCCTCAGACTTTAATGAGAAATGTTGGTACTTTTGCCCTAAGCTCCTTCTAGCCGTTTTTACTCTCTGAAAAAAGGAAATATTCGTGAAAGTGACAATATACAAAAAAAATGTACATATATAGATTAAAGAACCAATTGCCAATAAAAACAGACAACATCAAACTTTTCTGTTCTTATTATCCTAAAGTTCTTGCAACTTTGAAAATTGTTCAAAAAACTAAGAATTGTAATAGATATTAAATGGGTAAAAAACGTTGTCTAGTGCCTCGCACGGCGTGGGAAATGTAACCCAAAAACTGAAAAGGGTAACAATTTTTAATTTATTCTTCGTCAGTTCTTTTTTTAATTAAAAAAAAATGTTTAATCAAACTCGGAAGCAACATTTTTTTCCATTTGACATAATAAAAACTGAACTGCTAATGAAAGCACTAAGAGTGGAACTCTTGAATTTTAAACTTCTACAAATTATAGAGTTCCTACATTCAGATTCGGTTCTACAAATATAAATCCAAGTTATCATTATGAATACTCTAAATTCAAGAATTAATCAATGCGTTTAAATGGTTCAAAATCATTTCATTTCAAAAGTAAATTTGATTTAAAATAGATTAAAAATGTTTCAAATGCTTTAAAATTTTATTTCAAAATCTTGAAACATTTAAATGTTGTTTGACATTGGTAAAAACTTTAAATTATTAACATTTTTTTCAAAAGTTCTAAACATCTTTCAAAATTATTCGAATTTTTCCTACAACTTATTTAAATCCCTCCCAATTGGAAAAATTTCCTTAAAATCTTGCACATTAATTTTTGACAATTTTATACATCTTTCCAAACCTTTTTTTACATATTATCTCTAAATTATTTAATAAACTTGAAAATATTTATTCAAGTTACTCAAATTTTTTCTAAGAATAATAGGTGTTCAATTGTTATTTATATATCAAAATTCAACAATTTGACGCACAACTTACACTATAAAAAATAAAACAATTGAAATTCTAAGTTCAAAATTTAGTAGTTTTGTTTGGTAATAGTTTATGTTCTTTATTGAAAATTTTCAAATTAAATGATTTAAAAATATAATATTTTACACTAAAATAATATTTTTAATTTAATACAAACCCTTGATTATAAATATATTATTTTGAAGTTATTTTTAAATTAAAAATAGTTTATAAACATGTAAGCAGGCTTTTACACTTGTTTAATTACTAAGACTTTCAAATTAAAACAGTTTAATGTTTAAGGTTAAAATGTGAAAATTCACTTCATTATAAATAAATCAATTCTGAAAAGTGCGATAAACGTTACATTATTGGGGCACTCGCGACACAAAGCACGGTCCTGTGCTGCGCCAAACTTCACCCAACGAACATATTCTCGATCAATCAGCTTTATCTAGAGAGATAGGTCTACGTCTCATATGTTTTTCTCTCTCTAGAGCCCATTACCGTTCTCCCCACAGCATTACTGGTCCATTTCTGTGTCGATGATTGCAACGCATCGTTGCGTGACGGTTCTGGACCATGATCCAAGAAGCTATGGTCTCACCAGGCGCAACTAAAAAAAAGTGAACCAATCAAATGGCCCGTAGAGATTCGTAAAGTGACCTCCATTTTTAAAAGGACGTTAGATGGGAGCTTAAGGGCATGTGACACAGCTAAATACCTATATTACCGACCACAGTTTTTCAGTTCACTGAATGTTTTTTTGAACCTCAGAACTTTTTTTGTAAATAA
>NC_046663.1:124219999-124235906 GCF_010883055.1 Belonocnema kinseyi
ATAAAAGATGTAAAAAATATATTTTAACAATCAATTCCAACGGCATCAGCCGGTAACGTTGTACACGAAAATACGAACTCTCTAGAGCCTCGTCTAGTGGCCTAGTTCTTAGGTTCAAAAAAACATTCAGTGAACTGAAAAACTGTGGCCGGTAATATAGGTATTTAGCTGTGTCACATGCCCTTAAACCGTCTTTAACGCTCCATGTGCGAATTGCAGAAAAATTCAAAAACAGTCTCGTAAATAATCGTATAAAGCTAAAATGAAAATCAGAAACATGTCTCTTATATTTATGAAGAATATCAAAACGGGAAAAGCGTGCTATTAAAAAATTGTAAGTACTTTGCAAGATATTTGTAGAATTATAATTCCGTACTATGTACACTGCCGATTTTGGAAATAACGAAGAAAGTATACCAATTTTCTTGTAGTGCGTTTTTTATTTCTGAACTTATTATAAATTATTTGCAGTAATTGCATAAAGTCTGCTGAAGTAATGCTTTTGTTATTTTAACTATTATAAAAATTAATAAAAAATTATTAAAAATAAAATCATTCATTATAACAAATAAAGAAATTATAATGATTGTAATTAAAAATAACCAATTTTATTAATAAAGAATTATTGTGATTATTATAATAATACAAATATAATACAATATAATAATGCAATACGAGATATATTTTTATGATCAACAATTTTTATGATAATTATGACTTGCTGTACTGGACTACCATTAAGCGTATTATTTTAATTTTTGTAATTTTCGGATGTTTTATAAGTACTAATTCTCTTCTTAAGTGTTTTTTAATAACTGAAATGAAAAAATTGAATTTACTTGAAGTAAAATACCAGTTTCATCCTGAGCTAAAACTTAATTTTTTTAACCTTTATAATTTTTTTACGATGTTTTTGTGATGTAACTAGTTTGGTTTTCGTTCGTCAAAATAATTTATTTCAGGTAGTGTCTAATTTAATATACAAATTATCTCATTTAATTATTTTCAAAACCAAAAAAGTGATAAACAGTTTGTTACACCGCGATACCATCACACAAAAATTTCATTTTCTCCGAACTGAATAACTTTTTTGGATAAAATTTTTTGCATTTTTTTTTAGAGTCTCCATATCATGAAATATCACCGGAGGGAGTTTTTATACATTTTTAAAACTAAAAATTGATTTTTTTATCTTAATACGAAGCCGTGTCCGATCCAATTTTAGGTTAGTGCATTTAAAGTTTCACATATATTAGCCTTAAGCTGGATAACTTTTTCTGATCAAACTTTTTAGACCTTAAATCAGAAATACTTCAGCTCGGAAGTGTACTCTTGTTTTATCTTAAAATCGTCCTTTCGATTTTACAGAATGTTTTTTCACTCTCCTGTAAAGCTGCCAAAATGTCCCTTAGCTCCTTTTGGAGAGCCATCCTTCGTGTATGTATGGCAAAAACAAATAGTGTTAAGCCTGTCTTCATTACTATTTTTAACGTATATGCATAATATCGCACAATTAACAAATTTAATTAGATCTATAATCACTCATACTACTTCGTTTTGCTTCACATAATTGAAAGATTAGATCAAACATATTTAGCCCTAAGCATTCTAGCTAGACAATCCTAGACAATTGAAAACAAATCGGAAAGCCAGTGGGATCACAGTAAATCCCAAGTGCCATTTGAGGGTTAAGAATTTGAAGTCTATAATTTCTATTAAATATAAAAATATGTATCTTTAAGAATTGAAAGATGTATTCACCAAATTCGCATTATCTACTTTTGAGTATGTAAGTTTGAGAAATGCTATGCTACATCAGGACGCGAAATGATTTGAATCGTTAGAAAAGCGTCTCTGCGCTGTCATGGTAACCAGTATGGAGATCACTTTACGAGACGCGGCTTGGGGACCGTCCACAAATTACGTAAGACGTTTTTCTTTTGTTTGAACAAAGACGAGCATAAAATTGCTGTGAAGTTGAGAGGGACATAACGATATAAACAAAAGAAAAACGTCTTACGTAATTTGTGGACGATCCCTTGTACGTATTTCGTACCACCAAGTTGCGGGACCATAGCTTCTTGGATCATGGTTTTTGACTAAGTTTTGTAAGAATTCTTTATTGTAGAAAACTATTAATTCGTCGACGAAGTTAGCCTGTTTCTGGAGTTTTAACCGTATTCCAAATTTTCCAACTTTTTTGTTGCAACTTACAGCAAATAGCGTCAAAAAATAGCTTCTAGTCCAAAAATGGACAAATTGGCTTCGTCCTGCGCTCATTTTATACAGAATTTCAAGAGCAATCAATCCGTTAAAGAGGCCATTTTTACATCTGACAGAATTAAAATTAAGAAGGAGAACTTAATTAGTCATCAAGAGTTAACCCACGCGCACCGAATGTTTGCTTCATGGACGCACGCGCGTGCCGCACATGGCGTGCGTCGCATATGCGCATCCATGGATGGCACATCTGAGTGCAGATCGGAACGCACGTCGCGCAGATTAATCCGCGGACATGCCTCCACAGTGCGCGCATCCTGTGCACCAATTGTTATCTGGGTCCTTCTACCTCGACGTGTATTAGAATTGTTTAGTATTTTGTAACAAAAAAAACCCTTTTCAAAAAAATTTTCACTTGCCACCTTCTCCCTTTCCACCCTTAATATATTAATTATATTACGAACGTAACACAAATGGTAAAAAACAATGAAGAACAAGAATATCGATAATTATAATTAAATATTGAATATCCTTCGATCACATTGTCCTCCAAATTAAGGACGAGTTTTTGAATAAATAAAACATAATAATTATCACTTTTTATAAGATGGGCACTGCAGGTTGGCCGTTTTAATCGAAGAAAAAAATTCTCTGTTATTTTCCGGGTTTTTCCCGGTTCGCAAACATTTTCCACGGCCAATGAAATTTAAAAAATCAAACTATATTCTAAACATTTTTCCATATAAAGTAATAAACCTAAACGTGTAAACTGGAAGGTACTAACATTTTTAAATTAAACAGTTTTAAGTGAAATATAAATAAACTGCAAAATGTAGAACTTTTATAAATTATAGAGTTCAAAGATTGAGATTAGTTCCAAAAATATAAATGCACGTTAAAATGTTCAATAGTATAAATTTAAAAATCAAGCAATTAACTTTAAAAGTTATGTTATTTTAAGTAATTTTAAGCTAGACACATTAAAAATGAAAAAATTTTTTTGTTGACTTTACACTCCTTAAATTAGGTGTTAAATTATTTTTATTTTAAATAGTCTAGGTATCCTTCAAAAGCATTGAAATTTTATTTCAAAATCTTGAAAAATCTACAAGTGGTTTAAAATGTTTCCAAATATAAAATCATTTTTGAATTTTTTGTCAGAACTTTTAAATATATTTTAAAATGAATTGAATTTTTTCTATAACTTCTAGAAAATCCTACAAATTAAAAAAAAAATTAAATTGGAGTTTATAAATAACAATAGAGCACTTATTATTTTTACACATATTAGAGTAATATTAAGCAATATTTAGAAGTTGTAAAAAGATTCGAATTAAATTTAGAACTTGAAATAATTTGAAATACTTATTGCCGAATTTAAAATAAAATAGATATTGTTGCAGATTTCAAACAAAGAAATAAGCATTTTTTTAAGAATTGTGAAAGACTACAAAAGAATAAAATATTTCTTAAGATTCTTAGGAAAATTGAAAATGATTTTTCACTTTGAAAAATTATTGTAACAGAAGGTTTAAGAAGATTTAAAAAGATTAAAAGAAAGTTTAAAACTTGAAAGATTAAATAATAAGCACCAAAGAACGTTTGTATACCTCAATATGTTTATAGGTTTAAAGAAAGTTTATTTATAAATCGATGAAATAGCATATTACCATACGTCGATAAAATCGAGATCACGTGACTAACTTCGTTCATGAAAATTTTGTGTAGACCCTGCCGATGAGAAAAGCACTGAAAAAGCAAAGAAAACGCACTATTCAGTGCGTACTGAGTGCTGTTTCTTCAGCACTATCTGTAACGCTAGTTTTCAATACCTGGATTCCCCTTCAAGTTTCAATTTACATTTTAAATTGGCTATTTTCACCCAATAAAACTAGTCTGTGAGGTCTTTGAAAAGGTTTGTTAGTAGTGTGTATTATAGGGTTAGTGAAAATCAGTGTGCCTATATCAATGCGACTAGGCTACCAAGCAGACCAGCTGAAAGGGATTAAAAATAAAAAATTTTAATTTAAAAAATTTTTAAATTAACTACGGGAAGGTTAGAAATTCAGAATCTACGGGTTTCAATTAAGTCAGATATCTAACTTTTTCTTTTCGAAGCTGAAAATTGGAGTGAATATAACGTATCTCGTAAATGGAATGACGTACGCCAAAACAGACAACATTTTTGAATTCAACTTGAAAGCAGTATATTAGTGTACAAGTTATAATTATAAATATGTATAATAAGAAAATTCATAAATTAAACAAAAGTGTTAATAATTTGAAGAAATTCTAAAATGGGAGACGGTTTGGTTGCGGCCAGGTACTGTAAATAACTCTGCCCGACTTTTACGTGACGAATACAATAGGAACATTATATGACCGTCCCTTTACATCTCAGTGCGTTTTAGATGCTGAAAATCAGCAAAAACAGCCACTGAAAAACGCACTGGTGGGCCAGTGCCGTTTGCCAGTGGGTTTTCAGTGCTTTCTTATCGACAGGGGAATGATTTTCATTTTTTTGGTCCTGAAAATAAAAGATAACTTTCAAATTGAGAACATAGCAACACCAGAAATGTGATCAAATTGACTCTTCGGAGTTATTCAACCAACTTTCATAATTCTTGACGTCTTATTTTTGACGTTGAATTGATCAGCTGATAACTATTGTTGACAGTGAACCAACCAGTGATCCCAGATCTGAAACGAGACGTGGGGCAATACTATGACACATCTATGTCCGTGTGAACATGGTAGGAGATGATTTAGAGTATGTTCCGATTTGAGCAGTTGAGAGTTATTTAAAGTTTCAAAGTTGGCAATGCCAATGTATAAGCATAGGCTGCCGGTGCGCAATGATGCCTATGCTTATACATGGCATTGCCAACTTTGAAACTTTAAAAAACTCTCATATACTCAAATCGGAACATACACATAAATGCTTGGGTTGCGCGTGCAACCCATTTTTCCTCTTCTGAATTTGAAAACTCGAAGGTGTCCGATTGCCGGTCGGAACACTTCGGCGGTTCTATTTATATCTCTATTTGCTTTGAAATAAAATGAAGAGATTGGGATTTTAATATTTCCAGATTTCGATGCTGGGCTGGCGATTCTCATTATTTGAATACTTCGCGCGCCTCTTTATATGCGTGTATTTTGAGATTACGTTACTTCAAGTATAAAATATAAATTATATAAATATTAATACTATTATATATATATTATTATTAATGATAATATTATAATTATGTTATATTATAATAGTCTTATTTAAATAGTGATCCGCATTTGAAAGAAATTCAAGAAATTGGTGATTTTGGAATTCATCTCGTTTGGATAAAAACTCAATTATTTGATTGGAAAATTAATTATTTTGTTGAAAATGTAACTATTTTGTAAAAAAGTCCTCTTTTCTATCAAAAGTTCAACTACTTTGATAAAATTTTTATTTATTTTATTTAAAGGTTCATCTCTTTTGTTGAAAATACATTTTTGAAACTGACAATTAATCTATACCATTTTTGGTTAAAAAACCATGTATTTTGTTAACAATTCGTCTTTCTTTGTAGGATTTAAATGACTTTATGGAAAATTAATACTTTTTGATTAAAAATTACATTTTTCGGTTGAATTATCAACTGTAAATATTTTTTGGTTGCAAAATCGTTTTGTTGTAAATGCAACTATATTGTTAAAAATTAAAATCTTAATTTTTGGGTTGAAAATTAGATTATTCACTTAAAGTTGAACTACTTAGTAAAAAAATTAATTTTTTCTTATTAAGAATTCATAATTATAGTTGAAAATTCAACTATTTGCCTTTAAATTAGGTTAAAAATTCAGCTTTTTGTAGATAATACTCTTTTTGACTTTAAAATAAAAAAATTTATTACAATGAAATTGACCTTTTTTAGTATAAATTTAATCTATTTAGTTGAAAATGTATTATTTTTGGTCAAAAATGCCATTGTTTGGTTGAAATATGAACTGTACATTTTCTTGGGCTTAAAAGTCGATTATTTCACAAAGAGTTGAACTACTTTGTAAAAAAATACGTTTTTTTTTAACAAACTTTCGTAATTATTGTTGAAAATTTAACTATTTGGTTAAAAGTTTAACTCTTTCATTGAAAACTCATATTTTTCGCTTAAGAAATTCAACTTTTTGTAGATAATTCGTCTTTTTGACTTTAAAATTAAATAATTTCGTTGAAAATTCATGTTTTTTGTTTAAAATTTGTATTTTTTGTAGATCATTAATTTTCTTCGTCAAAAATTCACCTTTTCCATTGAAAATTTAACAATTTTGTTGACAATTTGTTTTTTTTCCTTGTTCAATTCAATTGTTTATCACGGCTTTTATCTGGAAATTGAACTATTCCATTTTTGGTTAAACTTTAACCTGTAAATTGTATTAGTTAAAACACCAATTATTTATTAGAAAATTAATTTATTTGTTTTCGATCATGACTCCAAATATTATTTCAGTCTAAAAATTTTTTATTTTTAACCCATTCAATTTGAAATTTTTTAATTAAAAAAAGAAAGTTTCATTAATTATCAGCAATATTTGACCGTTCATTTAAAACAATCCATTACAAACAACTGTTAAAAACTATACAAATTTGAAAAGAATGGTTCGAAATAGAAAGCCTTGAATTGTTAAATTTGTAATGAGCTTAATTTTAAGTTTAAATGCTACAATTTTAATTTAAAAAAAGATTCAGAATTAATTTAAAACTTGCAATTATTTCAAATAATTTGAAACACGATTTTGACTTTTGTAGATTAAAAAAAAAGCTTTTTGAGAATTGTACAGTATTTAAAAAGAATAACAAAAATTGTTGTGATTGCTAAGAACATTGAAAATGATTTTTTATTTTGACAAATAAATTCTAAGTGAGTATTTGAAAACATTTTATAAATTAAAAAAAAAAGAAGCCGGACGATTTTAAGGAAATGTTTTTATTTTGCAGTTTTTTTAATTTTAGGAAAAAATCTAATTAACAAAATATATCAATTTTCAACCCAAAAGTTTACTTTGTTACAAATTAAATTAATTTTCTATTAAATAATTGGTGTTTTAACTAATACAATGTACAGGTTGCTAAATTATCAACCAATAACATGAATTTTCGACCAAGCCAATTAATGATCTACAAAAAAAATATAAATTTCAAACAAAATAATTCAAAGTAATTCAACTCTTAGTAAAATAATCGACTTATAAGCCCAAGAAGATGTACAGTTCATATTTCAACCAAACAATTGCATTTTTGACCAAAAATGATACATTTTCAACCAAAAAAGATTAAATTTCTACTAATAAAGGTTAATTTAATTTTAATAAATTCTTTAATTTTATAGTCAAAAAGATTATTATCTACAAAAAGGCTGAATTTTTAACCTAATTTAAAGGCAAATAGTTGAATTTTCAACTATAATTATGAATTCTTAATAAGAAAAAATTAATCTTTTTACTAAGTAGTTCAACTTTAAGTGAATAATCGAATTTCCACCCAAAAATTAAGATTTTAATTTTTAACAATATAGTTGCATTTACAACAAAACGATTTTGCAACCAAAAAATATTTACAGTTGATAATTCAACCGAAAAATGTAATTTTTAATCAAAAAGTATAAATTTTCCATAAAGCAATTTAATTTCTACAAAGAAAGACGAATTGTTAACAAAATACATGATTTTTCAACCAAAAATGGTAAAGACTAAATGTCAGTTTCAAAAATGTATTTTCAACGGAAGAGATGAACCTTCAAATAAAAGAAATAAAAATTTTAACAAAGTAGTTGAACTTTTGATAGAAAAGAGGACTTTTTTACAAAATAGTTAAATTTTCAACAAAATAATTAATTTTCCAATCAAATAATTGAGTTTTTATCCAAACGAGATTTAAATCTTATTTAAATCTTGATCCGCATTTGAAAAAAATTAAAGAAATTGGTGATTTTGGAATTCATCTCGTTTGGAGAAAAACTCAATTATTTGATGGGAAAATTAATTATTTTGTTAAAAATGTAACTATTTTGTAAAAAAGTGCTCTTTTCTATCAAAAATTCAACTACTTTGTTAAAATTGTTATTTCTTTTATTTGAAGGTTCATCTTGAAGGTTCAACGTAACCTCAAAATACACGCATATAAAGAGGCGCGCGAAGTATTCAAATCATGAGAATCGCCAGCCCAGCATCGAAATCTGGAAATATTAAAATCCCAATCTCTTCATTTTATTTCAAAGTTTTTTTTTTTCGAGTTTTCAAATTCAGAAGAGGAGAAATGGGTTGCGCGTGCAACCCAGGCATTTATATCGTCTCCTACCATATTCACGCGGAAATAGACGTGTCATAGGATTGGGCCACATCTCGTTTCAGATCTGGGATCACTGGAACCAACCGGCGGGGCTCAGCGTTGGACTCGCCCTTGCGACTCAGCGTTGGACTCGCTATTGGTTTGATATAACTTAGAATTGTTTTACACCAGTACGAAAAATCCACAAGAATGTATAACCATTAGAAAATTTTAATTAGTTTCTGAAGATGAACATTTCTTAAGATGGCCCTCCCGAAAAGAATCTTTGAGTATATACTAAAAATTCTTTAGGTCAAACAAGCTCAGAGAAATTCTCCGCAGGCACTCAGGTAGATATTTTTAAAGGTTCAGGAAGCTCGTTTAAATGGTCTGAAGGCTTTAAAATATCCTTTCCGAAATTGAAATAAGAATACGATCATAAATAACAAGCAGAGAGGCTATCTCAATAAAGTAGCCCACACTCAAGGGTCCTTTGTTAAGCTTTAGGATTAAAATCTAGAAGTAGATTTTTTTAATTTCATAGTTAACAGCCTACAACATAATAATTCGGAATCTACGGGTTTCGATGACTTCAGATATCTAACTTTTTTTTTTAATGCTTAAAACTGGAATGAATAGAACGTTTCTCGTAAATGGAATGAGATACGTCAAAAAAGACAACATTTTTGAATTCAACTAGAAAATTGTATATCAGTATATAAGTTATAATTATAAATAAGTATAATGAGAAAATTCATCAATTAAAAAAAGTGTTATTAATTTGAAGAGAAATTTAAAAAGGGAGAGCGGATTAGTCACGACCAACTATTGTAAATAACTTTGCCCGCCCGGTACGTGACGAATACAAAAGGAACGTTATATTATCGTCGCACCACTCCTAAAACGACCACAAAAAGGATCTTGAAAAGGACCCAAATCTCTCAAACTATCTCCGAGACTATTTTGTTTCAAATCGACTTCGTTTATAGACTCAAATGGGCCAAGCTATTTCGCAAAAGAAAACTCAGAGATTTCTTTCGGTAGGGGGGACATGGATGGATTTTTGAGTATCACATTCTAAGATGCTCCTCGATTTTTTTTAATCGAGGCATCTACTTTAGCGACGTTAAAAGTTGTTTTTTTCCTATTCCTATAGTATATCACTAGAAAACTTTCTTTGTAATTATAAACATTTTGATATATACAATCGTTCCTTAGTCCTTTCGGTAAAACTTCCTAAATCCTGAACACGATATCTCAATCCGTGTGGATGTAATGAGGACCGAAAAAAATGAAAATCATTTCATTCTCCATACAAAAATTTTATGAATGAACTTAGTCACGTGATCTCGACTTTATCGACATTTAAAGTTTCTTTTTCTCTCCGCTAGAAATCGCTAAAAATGCTCCAAAAATAATGATAGGTTACGTGTACACAGATACTTATTTGCTGATTTGCAGCGAATGTGCAGATTTTATTGCTTACATTAATTTTTTCAAGGTTTAGACGATTTAGTCCAAAATTGGCGTCAGTGATCAATATACGCGAATCAAAAAATCCGAAATGCATCAAACCAAAAATTATCTGCAATGTGCTATAATTCGAATGGTAATATTCTATTTCATCGATTTAAATAAACTTTCTTTAAAACTATAAACATATTGATGTATACCAACATTCTTTAGTGCTTTTTATTTAATCTGTCAAATTTTAAACACGATATCTTAATCCGTGTGGACACAGTGAACACCAAAAAATGCTCATATCCGAGGAATAGTTTGGTCACGTGGTCACGAAGAGCATGCCCTTAAGGATTTTATATAATTTGCTGAATTTTCAAAAATTGTACAGAAATTTTGATTAATTTAGAAATATATTTAGAAGTTCTGAAAAAAATGTTAACACACTTCGTTTAAATTACTTGAAATAATTTTAAGTTTTTAATTAATTTTGAATCTTTCAAAACTTTTACATATCTCTTAAAATTACTTAAATTTTTTTTACAAATAATAAGTGTTCAATTCTTATTTATCCCGAATCGAAATATAGGCCCTACTTTGACTCACCAAGTGGAAGTATTGTTCCTACTTTGCGTCTATTTATTCTACTAGCTCCTACGTAGCCACTCCCAAAGCTATTTTCATTCTATTTTGCTTCTGTATAAGCTTCAACCCCTGCATTGAAGGTCTTGCCTCTATTTTCTTGAGTTTTACTTATGTCTTATTTAAAACTCCATATTCTCCGTAGAATTTTTTAAATTCTCTTTTAACGTTCTTAAATTTTCACGCACAAAATATGTGGCCTCGTTGCCTCGACGCCTGCGCCCTCGTGACAGATAGTTTGTTGTTTTCATTAAAATTCCATGACCACAGTTTGTGAAAGCAACAGTTTAATTCGTTTTAAATAATAAATATTTAAGTAATAACATCGAAATGGCTTTAAGAGTAAAGAAGTTAGTCCTAATCTGGTGGCTTCAAGCAAAAGGAAAAATGCAAAATAGCGCTAAGATTTTAAAGATAATTATAAAGCACCCAGATCCAAAACCCCCACAAAAATGTATCAAATACACGAGAATAGACGTCAAAAGAAAAAGGTTAAAAAGATTCAAATCTTTTGTATTGAGTTTTTTCTGCACCACAAAAAACAAACACCAAATTACTTACCACAGATTCTGAAGAAATAGAAATTCCTTTCACACTATTTTCTTTTGAATTGAAGAATCACGAAATTAAATGATTTCAGATAAAAAAAAATTTAGAAAATAGGACATTCTGCGATTTCAAGTGTAGGTCCCTGCTGATTTCAAATGGATTCGGTCAGCGATGATTGTTATTCGTACATTATTCTCTAAAAAACTTAAATTAAAAAATTGTTTCTTCAAAATGTCATATTTTTAAACCAATTTATTTCTATATGCCGAGGGGTCGATCACTTCAATCTTCCTAAAGCATTCACTAAATATTGCCATACACGTATTTTTTCAATATTTATGGTATTCTTGATATTCTGTATAATCCCAAATATTCTTGATATTCCTAAATGTTCCGAAATATCCACTAATATTCTCACATATTCCTCTATTTCCCTTTGCGGTCAACAAATTTTTAAAGATTCCAAATTATTTTTAATGATTTTTAAAAATGCCAAGAAAATTTAAAATAATTTATGTATTATATCTAATTTCAAAATATGTTCAAGTGCTTAGAAGGATTTCCATGAATTTCAAAATAATTTAACTGGATTTAAAAATTATTTTTAATTAAAAAAGATTAAAGCTTATGAATGAATTTCAAAAGCTTTCAATTAATTTTAAAGAATTTTAAAAGATTTTAGAAGAATTTCAAAAAGTACAAGAATTTTCCCGAGATTTTAAAGACTTTAAAATACTTCTTCATTTAATTTAAAAATATTCTTATGCATTTAAAGAGATTTTTAGGATTTTCAAGGGATTTGACGGGAGTTATTTGATTTACATTTTTTATAGTTTATAATCGAATTTCAAAAAATTTCGAATTATTCAAAAGAGTTCAAGATATTTTTACAGAATTTAAGGGATCTTAAGTAATTTTGAAAAATTTTCAATGATTTTCGGTAAAATTTAAGTGAGTTTTAAAATTTTTAAGTTAAAATCTATTAAATTCCGGAAAATATATATTGAATTTTTTTTAATCTTTTAAAATATCTTGAATTATTTTTGGATTTAATTTAAATCCTGTTTAAGCACATACAATATACAATCATAATTTGTAATATTTCTAAAATCTAAAATCTTAATACTAATATAATTATAAGCGTAGCAATATTTTTTACAAGTTCGGTCAACAAAAATTTGCAGACGGTCATGCACAGCTGTAGGTTATATTACAGATTTTTTTCATACTTCAAGCTGTAGGCTAGCCGAGAGGCTTTAGGCGTTAGGAATGCGAAACTGATAGGGTTCGAACCCCCGCGGCGAATGAAAACTTTCATAGCGTGCGATTATAAATAGTGTAGTGATTGTGTAATAGTAAATAATTGTATGCTTAAACATGTGAACAAATATTATCGTATAATAGTAATGATATAATAATACAAAAGATTAATTTTTTGGTGGCGAACAATCGGTTATAATTTTATAGAACTGTTCTCCATAGTTTTGGGACTAGCCGATTTTAAATTTTATTAAACTACCCAGCGTATCCTCTACTATAGGATTAGTTCTATAAAATTTAATGGATATTTTTTTCCGTGTGCAAAATAACTTGAAACATTACGCAAATGTTCTTCTCGCTCTACTTTTATTAATTTTTCGCCAAATAATTTTATTCTGTACATCAATTTATAAGTAAACTTTCTTTAGAAATAAAAACATATTGATGTATACAAACGTTCTTTAGTGCGTTTTATTTAATCTGTCAAATTTTAAACGCGATATCTCAATTTGTGTGGACACAGTGAACACCAAAAAATGCTCATAACCGGAGACTAGTTTGGTCACGTGATCACCGAAAAGCATGCCCTTAAAGCCACACAGGTATCATCAGCCCCATGCATCGTTCCCCTTTTTCTGGGGTGGTATTTCAATGCCCTCTCATCCAGTTAATAGGACCTCTCTTCTTATGGCATGGAATTAGATGGAAATGTTTCGAGAAATCAGGAGTTCATGGCTACCGAATACTACCTCTCTCTTTCTGATACATAATATAGAAAGAGATAGTTACAATTGATTTTTTTTCAAAACGATCAAACATCTCCGTCTAATTTCATGTAATAGGAAGAGATATCCGATCAACTAGGTTAGAGGCACGAAGTAATAGTAAGGAGAAACCACACTAATACATTTGCGGCGGCAAAGCATGGTAACTTTTTCGGAATAGTTGGGGGGGGGGGGGCTTTCTCAACTTGTGACTGAAATATCTGCGAGATCCGAATGTGAGGCAAAACAAAAGTTGTTTTCGTGCCGTGTTATGTACTATTTCTTTGTTGTTGATAATTTTGAAAAAGATACATAGATTTCCAAGTCGTAAGTATTTAATGCATAATTTAATTCGGAGTTAGGTTGCATGTAAACTTTCCAAATGTGCTTTTTTTAAAGTTCAACAAAAGTAATTTATAGGTTAAGTGGCGCCGATGGCAATTCTGTAATTTACGTGACATTAATAATATTCGTTGTAATAATTTTGTTTATAATGTGTGTTATACGAGATGTAAGAAAAAAAACAAAATGTGAGATACAAGGCTGGTTGGAATGTGGTCCCAGCAGTATTGGTAATATTTTAATTTCTAAAAAACGTAGAACTTTAAATTTTAAACTGAACAGTTTTTAATTTTGGCATTTTACAATTAAAAATTATACGAGTTTTAGGTTCTGCAGTTAGTAACTCCATAACATTGATGAATTCAATTTGAAACTTACAATTCGAAACAGCATTTTGAAATTGATCAAAGAGGTTAATCAACATTATTTTTACAAAAGCGTAAGTACTCAATAATAAATGTTACAGAACATTTTTATAAATAGTTTTGTAAATATCATTGTAAACTTCATGTAAGATTCCGAATTTTTAAATTACATGAATTTGATAACATCTTAATTTCCCAGTATTTTATCATTCAAATTTAGCGCTGAAATTGGCGGTAACGCTTTCGGCTCTTGGCGAAAGTACTTCGGGCATCTTCGTGGCTCTCGCAGACATTTCACTTAAAAGTCAGGATATCTATTTCGAAAAAATTGCAATGCTTTCGTAGCACACAGTATCTTTTCCTTGGTCGCAGTCCCATGGAGGTAGATTAGTAGAATAGTGGAACCGTTTGTTGTTTATGAGAACTCCATTTGAAATAAAAATATCACCAAGAATATCAAAACTGACAGCACTCATTTTAGAATTATTATTTTGACTGCTTTCATCTAATTGCATCAGGTTTTCTTCTGATGCGTTCATAAGTATAACGCACTTTTTTCAAAAAAAAGTGTTGAAATCAGCGAAAATCCTTAAATCATTTGTTTCTCTATTTTTAAGATATTAGCAGTTCGGATGGTTTGGAAATTCACCTGTGGTTTCTCAACCTTTCTGTAGCCGTATTTCATAATACGCGGTTGCATCCGTGACAAAACGCAACATTTTTACTATTTTTTTTTTTAAGGAAGGATAATTCTTCCCAACATAGATTCCTCAGTTTACCGCCTCTATTCATTGTCGAAGTTGTTGAATAATAACTTTTTTTCATTCACTTTAAATTTCATGTATGCAACATAATATCGCATACCGCTACCGGCGCTATTTTAAAGTTATGGAACGAAATGTGGTAAAGTCGAGACCATCTTGAAAACGTATATTACGTTTTATACAAAACTGAGGACGTAATATACGTACGTCAATTACGTCAAAAACCTCATGTAATTTATCTAAGGTATTCGCGGTGAGCATGACCTACAGAGGCGCTGCAATCGCATCCATATGATCGGTTCACGTGGTTTGAAAGCAGACTAGTGTTACGTCAAAACTCTGCTATCAAATTTCTTCCGTTAATACTCTGCACTGATTTCTTGAGGTATAGATCCGTTACCTGTCGTTGATTGTTTGAAACATCGACATATAGAAATGGACCGGTAATGCTGTGGGGAGAACGGCAATGGGCTCTAGAGAGAGAGAACACATATGAGATGAGACCTATCTCTTTCTAAATAAAGCTGATTGGTCGAGAATATTTTCGCTGGGTGAAGTTTGGTGCAGCACAGGACCGTGCTTTGTGTCACGAGTGCCCCAATAATGTGACGTTTATCGCGCTTTTCAGAATCGATTTATTTTTAATTTATTGTAAATAAATATAAAAAATGGTGGCAGCCTGTGTAGTTTTTACATTATTTTTGAACTCACAAAACGATTATTATTCTAGCATTTTCAATCCGATTTCAAAAAGAATTCAAGGTTACCAAGTTTTTAAAATAATTTATCTGAAACAGGTTATTTTACATAAATGTTCATTAAGATTTAATTTATTATAACTACAAATTTTTAATGTGTTGTTTATCTTTTTTTTTCTAATTAACTATAAAGAATATTTAGGCAATACCCGGGGCCACTAAATCACTTGACAGAGTCCTGAAATAGATAAAGGGAGGTCTACATCTCATATGTTTTTTCTCTCTCTAGAGCCCATTTCAGTTCTCCCCAGAGCGTTACCGGTCCATTTCTATATGTCGATGAGTTGAAACCATTAGCCGCGAAATATAGGTCAGGCTTATTATAATTCGTCGATATTTAATTGTTCATGGATGACATATTCTCTTATTTGATCTATAGAATAAACGACAATGATCGTGTATTGCAGTTCGTGGTAGACGCAGCAGATTTGAAAAGCCTGATATTGAGAAACGGAAAACACTTCCATAATGTCGAACA
>NC_046663.1:124236006-124241164 GCF_010883055.1 Belonocnema kinseyi
TGTTCGACATTATGGAAGTGTTTTCCGTTTCTCAATATCAGGCTTTTCAAATCTGCTGCGTCTACCACGAACTGCAATACACGATCATTGTCGTTTATTCTAGAGATCAAATAAGAAAATATGTCATCCATGAACAGTTAAATATCGACAAATTATAATAAACATTCAAGTTTAATTTACAAGCTAAAATCTGTGTACCGGGTGAATCATTTTTCAAACCTGACCTATATTTCGCGGGTAATGGTTTCTACCATTCAACGACAGGTAACGGACCTATACCTCAACAAATTAGTGCAGAGTATTAACGGAAGAAATTTGATAGCAGAGTTTGGACGTAACACGTGAAAAATATAGGTCATAAGTTCAGTTTCAAGGATGTTTGTTTGATTAAGGGCATGTGACACAGCTAAATACCTATATTACCGACCTCACTTAATCAGTTCACTGAATGTTTTTTTGAACCTCAGAACTTTTTTTGTAAATAAAATATCGAGCTGAAACTTTGGAAAATGTATTGGAGTACAATAAAGTACGTTTAGGTACTGCATTTTGGTAGGAACTTCACTGAAAATTATTTTATCTTTTTTCTGAACCTCGACTTTTTTTGAACGTTCGAACTTTTTTTATACATAAAATATCGGTCTCAAACTTTGACAAATGCAAGAGCCGAAAGAAAACTACGTTTAAGTACAAAACTACTCTAATACATATTCCAAAGTTTCAGCTCGATATTTTATTTACAAAAAAAGTTCTTAGGTTCAAAAAAACATTCAATGAACTGAAAAAGTGAGGTTGGTAATATAGGTATTTGGCTGTGTCACATGCCCTTAAATATGAATTTTTCGACGAGACCGTAAACGCTCAGTGCTCCAGGGGTGTATCGAGTAGTTCTTGGTCCACTGACGTGTGTGATGTCAAGTAGAAGAATTCCGAGACTTCTTGTAATGATAAGCTTCAATCTTCTACCAGGGTTTTGGATGGTGTTACTCCCGTTAGCTACAAGTGTTTTCAAATTGCACCGAGATTGTCAATGGTTGGAATGAGCCACCAGATATTCCTCAACAACCGCAAGCTTAATGGATTATAAATCCTGCAAATTCAACAGAAATTTATTGCTGGATCACCGGACTCGTGAAGAGTTGCGGCTCCGAGGGACTTCCTGGATTGCAGAACTTTAGCGAATCTCAAGGACGTCTTCAAGATCTTCAAGTGGAAATTCAACTGTAACCTTCAGATTACCAAGAGGATTCCAATTAATGTATTGCGAAGTGATTATTTCTCACTCTTATAGTGTTTTCAAAATTATGTTTTAATTTTTATAAGAGAAAAGAAAAAGTGTTACTATAAAATCGCAAATTGAATTATAACCACAAGTAAGTCTTAGCCTTTAATTATTAAGTGATTACAAATGTCTAAATTGCGAGCGAAAAAAAGGACTCGGGATAGCGATACCCCGCTCCCGCCAAGAACGAAATCGAATCTTCAGGTTCAAGGAATAAGCGAAAATCGAGTAATAAAAGTCCTGTTGATCCGAGTGTGGTGGCTGTCACTTCCCTGGTAATGCAAACATTACAGTCTTCTCAAAATTTATTAACAAATAATATTAGCCCATCCATAAATTCAGATCTAGAAAATTCTGCACCCTTGACAAGACACGAAACACCTGTTTGTCTTTCTACTGCCTTGTCAGAAAATTCAATTGCTTTAACCGGAACTCTTGATTTTAATAAAATTTCAAAAAGCGTTCAAGGAATGATACCCTCCTTTGATGGAAAAAATATGACCATCACTGTGTTTGATGATCACTGTAGAGCGGCAATTTCGTGAATTGACCCTTCTGATATCTCATGCATAACAATGTTAATTAGAACAAAAACAACTGGAGAAGCGAGACATCATATTCACGACAGAAGAGGTATCGCCTTAGATGAAATATTGAGAACCTTCAATCAAATCTATTTTAAAAACGACGACATAAGTCAACTTATGCAAGATCTAGCTAATGTCAAAATTAAACCGGGTGAAACTGTTCACGAATATGGAGCAAGAGTAAACTTGACTCTGAATAGATTAGTTTCTCAAGTTTTAGAAAATACTCTAGGGGAAGAGGGTATTGGAATGTGTAAAGCTTATAGAACTACAGCAATAGGGAATTTCTTACGTGGTTTAGATTATAATATTTACTCCAGATAAAAGATACAGAGATAAACACACTAGAAAAAGCCATTGCACTCGCCAATCAGTAGGATCTTAAATTAAAAAGTTGGAAAAGAGTACATATAGGATCGTCAGCACCCGAAGCTGATTTGAGTTCTAATATAGGACAAAACTCGAAACCGCTATTTAATTCGAATAAAAGAATAGCACACTTGCGAACTGAAAATCAATTTAAGAATAGAAGTAATTGGATGAATAAGATAGAATATTTTTACTGTAACATGTTAGGACATTTTAAAAAAGATTGCCCTGAATTGGCATACCAAGGATTTGTAAAGAGCAAACAGGAATCTGCTTGTCATTATTGTAACAGGAATAAGAAAAAACATTCTTTAGAGCGTGGAGAATTAAAAGAAAAATTTCGAGATCAAAAATCAAAGAGTGATATTAAATGCTCCAAGTGTCAAAATATCGGACATATCAAGCAAAATTGTCCTAATGTCCGATTTTCGAAAAATATGCGTGAAGGGCAGAGGAATAAGTGCTACTATTGTAGGTCTCCTGGTCATTTAGCTGAAGTTTGCGAGGTTAGAATGAAAAAAGAAAATATAAATGGCAAAATTGTTCAGGTTTGAAACTATGGTATATTTATTAAACGAATAAAATCAATTTAAATGTACCTCAATTTGGATTTTATATGATATGTATTGAGAACGCATACATTTTTAAGGTATACTCACATGTGATGGTCTTTTTTTCGTTTTTTGACCGTAGTATTTTAATTTCGATCGCATTGTCAAACTAGCTATAGTAAGTGTTGACATATACGACGTAGTATACAGAATTTTAATAAATGTTTGTGTACCCAGATAATTGGCTGTGTGCCGGAATAAAGGGTTGTGTACCCGAGTAATTGGCTGTGTGCCGGAATAAAGGGTTTTGTACCCGAATAATTCGCTGTGTGTCGGAATAAAGGGTTGTGTACCCCGATAAGTGGCTGTGTGTCGGAATAAATGTTTGTGTACCCGAATAATTGGCTTTGTGCCGGAATAAATGTTTGTGTACCCGGATAATTGGCTGTGTGCCGGAATAAAGGGTTGTGTACCCGGATAATGGGCTATGTGCCGGAATAAAGGGTTGTGTACCCGGATAATAGGCTATGTGCCGGCATAAAGGGTTGTGTACCCGAGGAATTGGCTGTGTGCCGGAATAAAGGATTTTGTACCCGGATAATTGGCTGTGTGCCGGAATAAAGGGTTGTGTACCCCGAAAAATGGCTGTGTGTTGGAATAAAGGGCTGTGTGTTGGAATAAAGGACTGTGTATCCGGATAATTGGCTGTGTGCTGAAAAGAGGTTGTGTACCCATAACAACGACTGTGTGTGAGAAATCTAAGACTGTATGGTCTGAATAACCCAGTATTTCGATTGACTCAATAATAGTGAGAGCTGGGACAATTGAGGCTCTTGTATCAGAACTGATCACCATGATTATGGGGCAACTATTGTACCGTAATCATTGTCAGTGAGGTCAATTGAAATTCTACGTTGAGAGTGAAATATTTTCTAATTATGAAGTGATCTTGGCGACACTTCCTTGTTCTCGTAGAATAAAATGTTTGAATAACATTTTCTCGGTTCTGAACATGGAATTGATGTGATGTTGGAAAAACTATCACTTCTCCTGCCATTGCCTGAACGTTTGATGTTTTTCGTTCTGAGAAAAATGCTGGTTTAAGAACAAACATAAAAATAAATAAATAGTTAAAGCTATTAACAAGTATTATTTTAAAGTTCTTTCGAAACAACTTATTGAATATAAAAAAGAGAATAGAATCTTAGTAAATAAGAAGATCTGATCGAAGGACAACATTATTATATTTTGATTAGGATTGAAATGAATATAGGATTCCGAATAAAATCAATAATGAAACAATATTACTGATAATATCAAATTTTCAGATAGCAGTTGTCAGGATGTAGAAAATAAGATATATTTAAGTTAGAGAACATTTCAAGAAAGACTGCATATAATCTACTGGTTCAGTAAAATTAAAATGATAGGCAAAAGGAAACTAACCATAGCAATGAAGGCATAAATATTTTAAAAATAGGTATATTAAAAGAAATTATACCCTTTTTCTTGAGGGCCTATGAACGTATAGTCTACAACTCACAATACTTAATTAACCTTTAAGAGAGGAAAGAAATGATGAAATTATGACAAATTGTTTAGTTCAAACAAGCCAGAATAAATTTTAGCAATTCTGATGGAAAGATATCTTGATATTAAACATGGAATCTTGAATCACAAATCAAAAAGTAATTATTAAACGAGAAGTCATGTAGAAGAGTGTACTTGAAAAGATATCCAAAAGCAGATTAGTATATAATGGATTTTTTAAAGAAAAGGTCAAGATAGGAAATAGTCTGCAACTTAAATTGCACAATGAAGAATTTTTGTACTTCTACAATCTAAACAATGTTAAGTTTTGAGGAAATAATTGTAAAAAACAATGATAATTGTAATTAAAATATTTAAGGGTATAATTTGGCAATGATAAGTCAATGATAAGACTTACTTGTATGTTAGAAATCGAATCATTTGTTAGATAACAATGAATTAATGTAAAGAAAAGCTGTCTCAAGTCTAGAGCAAGAGACACCTTTTAAGTAAGGAGGAAGGTGTAACGGCATGCGCCGTTTTACAAACTAAAACTCTAAGGCGCTAAGGCCCTTTTACTGAATACTCCCCGAACTACTAAATTCTCTGGCGGTAAGATTCAAATGGCTTTAAAATGGAATTTATTATGAATGTATCGAATCAATAAATATTAAGTAATTATTATTGTTACACGAATTCTAAGAATACTATAAGTTTATTGCGGTTCAGGAATTCTTTATGTGAGTATTCTATCCGAATTCAACTACATTAAGACTTTCATCAAAGCTATTGCTCAGTTCACTGTTCAAAGTAGATTTTGAGGTTAGGAACTTGAGATC
>NC_046663.1:124241264-124246885 GCF_010883055.1 Belonocnema kinseyi
ATTCGGATAGAATACTCACATACAGAATTCCTGAACCGCAATAAACTTATAGTATTCTTAGAATTCGTGTAACAATAATAATTACTTAATATTTATTGATTCGATACATTCATAATCAATTCCATTTTAAAGCCATTTGAATCTTACCGCCAGAGAATTTAGTAGTTCGGGGAGTATTCAGTAAAAGGGTCTTAGCGCCTTAGAGTTTTAGTTTGTAAAACGGCGCATGCCGTTACACCTCCCTCCTTACTTAAAAGGTGTCTCTTGCTCTAGGCTTGAGACAGCTTTTCTTTACATTAATTCATTGTTATCTAACAAATGATTCGACTTCTAACATACAAGTAAGTCTTATCATTGACTTATCATTGCCAAATTATACCCTTAAATATTTTAATTACAATTATCATTGTTTTTTACAATTATTTCCTCAAAACTTAACATTGTTTAGATTGTAGAAGTACAAAAATTCTTCATTGTGCAATTTAAGTTGCAGTTTTACATATTCTAATTATTATTATATTTATATTGGATATAAGTGATATATTTTTATTAATTATTCTTATCATGTACATATTCTAAATACTTTGTCATTGAGGTATTAAATATCATTAATTTTTCATTAGCTACATTAATAATTTTATAACTAAATATATTCTTTTAAATATAAAAAATAATAAAATCAATAATATCAGCAAAATAAATGATCGAAATATAAAGTTAGAACTGCTTTCAAAATTTTTCTCAGCATTAAATTTTATTCATATTAAACTACATATTTGCATGACTTTTTCTTTTTTACATTCTCATCATTTATGATTGAGAAAGTATTATAATTGTCGGAAATTTTACATCACACTTTTTCAACCGATCTCCACGTTTCGAGACCCCTGAATCCGAAAATCAGGTTTTCACAATGGCGTCTGTCTGTCCGTCCGTCCGTAAACACGATAACTCTCGAAAAAATGAACGCATCAAATTCATCTTTGGCACACTTTTTTTGGGTCCTAAAAGAAAGGACGAGTTCGTGAACCAGACATTTTTGATAAAAATTCAAAAAGTGAGCGCATTTTGGAAATTTTTGAGACCACTTTTATCTGAATTTGAAATTTCTTTTTTTCTACTTTTTTCGATAAAAAGAAAATTCTCAGAGTTGTAGCGTTTTCAAAATTTTTTTAATCAACCGAAAATCAAAATTTGAAATCGAAAAACGCACAATACGAAAAAAAGTCAAGAGAAGAAAAACATTTATTTTTGAAAGTTCTAAAAGATTATCATAACAAATTTTTGGATTTTCTCCAAAAATCGAAAATTCAAATTTTGATTGCACAAAAAATAATGGAAAATAAAAAATTCCATTTTGTGGACAAACTATGCAGGATACGAAAAAAGATAAGATAAAAAAAAAATGTGTGGAAAAACGACGAAAGTTACGAGAAAAAATGCAACAAAACCTGTTTAAAAATGTCTGTCGGAAATCGAGCGCGCAGCGCGAGATTCAACCGTCGCGTGCCCTAGGCGCGCTCAAACTTGCGAGCCGCGCGCGCAGCGCGCGACGAGAATATGCCCGCGGGGCGGGCAGATTTTTTAATAATTATTAATAGTTACTTTTATTTTCCCATCTTTTTTCTGTTTATTTGTAAACAGCATCAAGTTTTTACTTATTTTTGCTTTATCTTAATGCAATTGAATGCATAACTGAGACCAGCTGATCGTGGTGCCATCTGTTGGATTAATTTGCCAGACATTTCCCCTCCGGGTCGTAAGAGAACTAGTAGTACATACGCATTCATGGTCTAGGCAGGGGGCTGGGCAGCTGATAAACGATTGCAGTTGCAGCTACAGCAAACAAAATGGGGAAAGAAATATCACTTTTATATCATTTGATGTCAAGTTTTAATGAGTTTAACATAAAACGTATCCCTTAATCCTTGCATGAACTAAGAATTGTTTTAAACAATGTAAACTATAATGTGATGCCAGTGATGAAGTTGGCAATCTTCAGTCGTCTTAAAAAAAATATATTTATTAACAATGTCATCAGACAAGGTAGGTTATGTTGAGACAATGAACAGTCAACACTTAAATTTGTAGTTTTTTAATTAAAGATAATATTGATCGATTGATAATAAGTTTAGTAGTATTATGTTAATGGCAAAGAAGTATGTATTACGTGGAGCATTATTTGTCACGTGTACTCGAGTATTCTCCAGCGAAATAGCCTGGCCCATTTGAGACTATAAGCAGAGTCGATTTGAAACAATTTAGTCTCTGGGATAGTCTGCGAGATTTGGGTCCTTTTCAATGTCCTTTTAGTGGTCCGTTTGAGAGTGGTGCGACGGTAATATAATGTTCCTTTTGTATTCGTCATGTACCGGGCGGGCAGAGTTACTTACAGTAGTTCGCCGTCGCTAATCCGACCTCCTTTATAAATTTCTCTTCAAATTATTAACACTGTTTTTAATTAATGAATTTTCTCATTATACTTATTTATAATTAGAACATATATTAATATACAATTTTCTATTTGGATTAAAAAATGTTGTCTTTTTTGGCACATCTCTTTCCATTTACGAGAAACTTTGTATGAATTCTAATTTTAAGCATTTAAAAAAAAAGTTAGATAACTGAAATCATCGAAACCCGTAGATTCCGGATTATTATGTTTTAGGCTGTTAACTATGAAATTACAAAAAGCTACTTCTAAATTTTAATCCAAAAGGTTAACAAAGTACCCTTGAGTGTCTGCTACTCTATTGATATAGCCTCTCTGCTTGTTATTTATGATCGAATTCTTATTTCAATTTCAGCCTCTCTGCTTGTTATTTATGATCGTATTTCTATTTCAATCCCGGAAAGGACATTTTAAAGCCTTTAAGACATTTAAGCGAGCTCCCTGGACCTTTAAATATATCTACTTGGAGAATATCTACTGTGGAGAATTTCTCTGAGCTTCTCTGACCCTAGAGAATCTTTAGATTATACTCACAGATTTCTATCGGTAGGGTATCCATTCAAAAAATCAAATTTGTCCGATCTAAGTCAAACTTTGTCATAGTGTTGTGCTATTACCAGCTTATGAGGAACAAATTTTGTAATTTGGATACACATTTACCAAGGGGGTCGGGTTGTCATTTTTGGAGTTATCATAGATACCCTACCGATAGAAATCTCTGAGTATATTTTAAAGATTCTCTAGGGTCAGAGAAGTTCAGAGAAATTCTCCGCAGGCACTCTGGTAGATACATTTAGAGGTCCAGGTAGTTCTTTTAAATGTTTTAAAGGCTTTAAAAAGTCCTTTCCGAAATTGAAATAGGAATTCTATCATAAATAACAAACAGAGAGGCTATATCAATAGAGTAGCCGACACTCAAGGGTCCGTTGTTAAGCTTTCGGATTAAAATTTACAATTAGATTTTTTAAATTTCATAGTTAACAGCCTAAAACATAATAATTCGGAATCTACGGGTTTCGATGATTTCAGATATCTAACTTTTTTTTAAATGCTTAAAATTGGAATTAATACGACGTTTCTCGTAAATGAAATGAGATACGCCAAAAAAGACACCATTTTTTAATTCAACTAGAAAAGTGTATATTTGTATATAAGTTATAAATAAGTATAATGAGAAAATTCATCAATTAAATAAAGAGTGTTAATAATTTGAAGAGAAATTTAAAAAGGGAGAGTCGGGTTAGGGACGGGCAACTAATGTAAATAACTTTGCCCGCCCGGTACGTGACGAATACAAATGGAACATTATATTACCATCGCATCACTCTTACGGGCATGTGATACTTACAGTTTCCCCGGATTTTTTTCCACAAAAATGAAAAATTTAAAAAATTGAATTCGGAGATGCTATAAAATATCATAACGGACGTTCCTGGACTCTTTTTTGAGGGATAATAACAAAAAAATTTATTGTGCTAAATAAAAATTGTATGCATATGCATTATTTTGAGGTTACGTCTTTTTTCATCTCTGCCTTTCCGATAATCTGGAAATTATTCACGAAACAACCTTTTTTTATTGCCTGAAAACAAGGTTAGTTCCGGAAGATTAGTTACTATGTTTATTTGTAAGTCCAAAGTTTTCGGCCAAAAATATTGTGTAGTTTGGAAGTAACGCTCGGGTGAATTGTAACACACATAACCTTGAAATATACACGCACGTTGTTAGCAATATCAAAAATTTTTTCATAAAAAAAAAACACAAAAAAAGTGTGTGGGGACGTCCGTTAGCATTTTCGCTATCATTTCCCAGATTTTGAAGGCAAAATATTTCTTATACTATGAATAAAGCCGGTGGAATCTAACACTGAAAAAATCGATACTATTTCCTAAGCGCTATGCAAATTAATCACATTTTGCTAAATTTAAACCTTTTTTAATTAACCTACAAAAAAGTGTGGGGACGTCAGTTAGCATGTTCGCTATCATTTCCCAAATTTTTAAGACCAAATATTTATTATTCTAGAAAAAAGCCGGGGAACCTAAAACTGGTAAAATCGGCAATTTTCTAAGTATCACATGCCCTTAAAAGGACCTAAATCTCTCAGACTATCTCAGACACTAAATCATTCAAATCGACTTTGCCTATAGACTAAAATGAGCCAGGCTATTTCGCTGGAGAATACTCAAAGATTTCTATCGGTAACGTATCGTCTATTTCGGCAACTTGTAACTGTTCTAATGACAAAAAAGAAATTTGTGCAACGCATACTTTTGGTAGGGTTTTGCACGCACTTTGCATTGATAATAAGTAATTTTTGAAAATGTGAATAGTTTACCTTGAAAAATGATGGCAAACAATAAACTTGACTTTTCATAGAATGACGTTTTTTTGTTGTTGAACATTTTATTGGACTAGAAAGAAATTATGGAGTTTTTCCTCTAAGAATTTTGAATTTATAAAGTCAACTTTAATTTTTCATTTGTAGGACAAAAATCGTTTAGAATATTGGCACGCGTGCGCAAGCGTCATTGAGTTATATAGGAGTATTTAAAGCGCATGTTCATCAATAAAAAATCAGATTTTTCTTCGTAGTTTGGATATTTAAAGGAATAAAATCCAATCTGTGTTTCCAACCTAAACAAATTAAAAGAAAGTGTTGTATGAAAAAAGTAAAATTCATATACTTTAATTACGTTTCTCGGTATAAATCGTCAGGAAAAGTCAGAATTCGCGGGAACATTTTCTGAAGTCGGAACTGGAGTTCGAAGGATAATACTTAAATTAGAGTTCCAAGAATGAAAAACCATGAAAACTAATCCCTTTGGTATTTCTCAGCTTATTTATTTATTCACATTCTCTTTTTACTTATATTTATTTATTAATACTTATACACTAAACTATCTAACCCTGTCGATGAAAAAGCACTGGTGAACGGCACTGGGCCGTCAGTGCCGTCTGAGTGCCTGTGCTGATTTTCAGCATCTAAACGGCACTCAGAAGTGATGGAGCGTTCATATAATGTTCCTATTGTATTTGTCAAGTACCGGGCGGGCAGAGTTATTCATAGTACCTGGCCTCAAACGGGCGATTTCCTTTTGATCGCGGCCTACTTGCTCGTCTTACCCTCTTCACTGGACTTCTCCCCAGGCCCCTGACTGATCGACAG
>NC_046663.1:124246895-124257482 GCF_010883055.1 Belonocnema kinseyi
TTCCAAATGTAAAAATGTTATAGTTTTGCAATCAGCAAATTAAAAATATTATATTCGGAATCTATTTCTTTTTTGCGATTTCAATCATATGTAACTTGCAATCAAACTATTAAAATTAGACAACATTATGGCAGATTTTAGTTTATTTTTTTACCTTTGATAGCTAGCATTATGGAATTTTCCGTAGAATAGTTGAAACTGCATCAGTTTATTTGATAGAAAATTCGTCTGTTGACAATTCAACAGAATATGGTATATGAATTTTAACCCAATTCCATAGGTGAATATTATACTTGAAATTATATATATTTCATCCAAAAATGGAATTGTGGAATTTTCAGATTAAAAAATTAGTTTTCAACAAAATAATTCATTTGTAGCAATGTAGTTCAAATTGTAAGTTGTAAAATTCATTAATTGTTTAATTTTCCGTTACAGTTTAAAATTAATTATTTAACTAAGCATTGGTTTTAATGATTTTTTCAACTTTGCAATGCTATTATAATAAATACTACATAATAAATTATACCTAAATATTTTAATTTATTATTATCATTATGTTTTGAAAGATTAGGTGTTTATATAATAATTAGAGGATGTTCTTCAAATTCTATATATTCTATATTACACAATACATAATATTAATCAATAATTAATAAATGATATTAATTCGAAAAAGACTTTTATCTTAGACGAGTGGAATTTTCAGATTAAAAAATTAGTTTTTAACAAAATAGTTTATTTTTAACCCAAAGTAAATGAATTAGTGGAATTTTCAGTTTAAAAACATATTTTTTAACAAAATATTGCTCAATGGTAATAGATAGCCATGTTCTAGGCCTAATAAGCAATAGTGATTTAGTTTAGTCTATACTAATGATATAGTTGTGTATATATATAATTTGTCATAAGAACAACCGCAGGATTTCGCATTTTCCTGCAAGTGTTTTAGCATATTGTTGACACGCAGGGATGCTTTTTAGGCCATCAGCAAGTGAGAGCTTGGCACCTCCAAGAGTGCCGATGATAAGGACGATCAATTTAACAGAATATTCCGGGTACAATCGTTGCAACTCCCTTATAAGGTCTCGATACCTCTCTTTCTTTTCATTCTCCTTGGCTATGATGTTTTTGTCAGCTGGTGCCGAAAATTCGATAACGAACATGGTTCGCTTCTCGAAGTCAAGAAGTACCATGTCAGGCCTCGAGTGAGCAACAGAAACAATTGTCGAGAATATAAAGTTTCAGTATATGCGGCACTTCCCATTCTCGACAATTGACTCAATTACCCTAGGAGCATTTAGAGGATCGATATTAAGGTTAATGCCGTAGGAGTGACAGAGATGGTAATAAAGCACTCTTAGTGCCGCATTGTGCCTTTAAATGTAGGTCGTTCCCGCGTGAGTTGGACAACTAGATAGTATGTGAGTATGTGGCGACGGTATGTTAAGGTGGAAATGACACCGTCTTGGCATGCAAGAATGAAACTCTCCGTACCAGACTTCAATCCGGGCGATTTAAGGAAAGCAAACGTTAGCTCACAAGAAATTGACTGATCCTTCACATTTCTGTGGAAGATACCGTGCATCGTCTTATCGAGGAGCTATTCACGAAAGTTTTTCTCTTGTGCTTTCTTAATCCGGGCTTTCAGAAGTGAGCACTCGAGATAGATAAGATTTGATGCATTTTGCTCACCCATAATACTGAAGTCAAGTTCGAGTGCTTCAGCAGCCTCCTCCGCTGCTTTGTACAGAAACGCTCCTTTGCCCACTTCTTCGTGATTCCTGACCATTTTAAGAAGAGGGTCTCTTCCATTTGCAACTACTATGTGTTGTACCCAGAATACTCCTGTTGTGAAGACATTCAAGACTTCATATTCCGCGACCCCCTTGACGGCGTGAGATGTACAGTCGCGGAACGGAAGACTTAAGATGCATGCTTTTGTTCATGTGCATAACCTTTCTTGTCCCGATATCAAGAGATCTGAGCTCGTTCTTCGTCCATGGAACTACTCCAAGTGAATAGATTAGTACCGGGACGGCAAGCATGTTCATTGCAGATACTTTGTTCCTCGCCGACAGTTCGGCGAAATATATATAGTGAATTACATATAATTTTATTAGTGAAATATATATATTTGACTATTATAGCGGAGGAGGCTGCTGAAACACTCGGACTTAACTTCAGTATTAGGGGTGAGCAAAATGCATCAAATCTTATCTAGCTCAAGTACTTACTCCTGAAAGCCCGGATTAAGAAAGCACAAGAGAAAAACTTTCCTGAATAGTTCCTCGATAAGAGGATGCACGGTATCTTCCACAGAAATGTGGAGCATCAGTCAATGTCGTGTGAGCTAACTTTTGCTTTCTTTAAATCACCCGGATCGAAGTCTGGTACGGATGGTTGCATTTTGGCATGCTAAGACGGTGTCATTTTCACCTTAACATACCATCGCCGCATTTTCAGCCAAGACATTCCCGATGATAGCTGCAGGGCGTGCCATGCACACCCCGAGCATTTAGCTCACATACTATCTAGTTGTCCAACTTATGCGGGAACAACCTACATCCAAAGGCACAATGCGGCACTAAGAGTGCTTTATTACTATCTCTGTCACTCTTACGACATTAACCTTAATATCGCTCCTCTAAATGCTCCTAGGGAAATCGAGTCAATTTTCGAGAATGAGAAGTGCCGTATATACTGGAACTTTATCTTCTCGACAATTGTTTCTATTGCGCACTCAAGGCCTGACATAGTTCTCCTTGATTTCGAGAAAGGAACCATGTTTTTTATCGAGTTTTTGGCATTAATTGAAAAAAACAGCATAGTCAAGGAGCATGAAAAAAGAGAGGTATAGAGACTTTATACTGGAGTTGCGAAGTTTGTACCCGGAATAATCTGTTAAGCTAATCGTCCTTATCATTTGCGGACTTGGAGGGGCTAAGCTTTCACTGGTCAATAGCCTTAAAAGCATACCTACGTTTTAACAAGATGCTAAGACACTTGCAGGCAAAAGGCAGGAAGCGGTCTTCCTTGGATCGCTCCTATCTCACAGTCGTGAGACGTTCGTGCCCGGAAAATATTTCCCTTTCACTTTTTCTTCTACATGATTTTAAGAGTGTAAAAAGTTTTTTTTAAATAAGAAAATGTCTTATCGGTAACGTTTTTTCAAAACAATTAAAATTTTTATTTGCAAAAAAAATTCAAAATAAAAAAAGTCGCTAGCGTAGTCGTAAAGTACATGAAAGATCTTTCCAAAAAATTATAATAAAAGTTTAATCAGATCAGCCTGATAGAAATTACACTAGTCGGTTATTTTTAAGGCGGCCGGGGAGCCCCTGATGAATTCCCCTGACGCTTAAGCTATAAAACCAATTGTACGATACACTTAAATATTGTCGTTGTCATTTCCTCAGGTTTCCCAGGTTTCCAATCAGATAAGGAGATTGTCTGTAGGAAAACTGATAAAATCTCGATTTAGGGAAAAAAATGTTTGCTCGCGTTTGTTAAACGAATTGATCGGAGTGAGTTTCAGATTTCTCTGTCTAAGACAGATCTTATATCGGATTACAAATATCCCATAAAGTATTTCAGTACTCATACTTTTCGAAAAATAATATCAAGATATAATTAATTTAAAAATATTTAAACAAATGGAAGTTGTTTACATTTTTCTTTGAAATTTTCAATACAAAATTATTACCATTTCTGTGCTGGAATATTTATCACATTGGTTAGTTAATTTATAATTATGTAAACAAATTGCGTTTGTTTAAAAAATAAAAAATAAAAAAAATGATTGTTTCCAGCAATCAGAAGTTTTAATATGAATAGCAAAAAAGAAAAAGTAACAAATTCAGTGAAAAATATTCTTTAAGAAAATTAAAGGTGGAAAATAAATAATTTATTACTTAAACGATTGAAAAATATTTGAAAATAAATTGATGTCTCTTAACGATAATACAGTACTATATTTGATAAGAAAACGAATTTTCCAAACAAAATAATTAAACAAGTGCAATTTGTTCTATACATAAAATAGTGTTCCTGGGCCAACCAAATGTTCATAACATATTCTTAAGTTTCTCTTTTTTAAACATACGGATATTCAATCGTGAACATTATATAATTTCATATAAAAATACGATTGGTGTTTTCATGTCCTAAGATTTATTAATCGAATTCAAATGTTTATAGAAACTTGAATATTTCAGTGAGTGTCCCGTATACTATTTCTAATTTATTACTATTTTTAACATAAAGAAAAATGTTAGGAAATTTATAATTGTGACGATAGATTTCTCTAATACTTCTGTTTAGGTTAAAAAATATATTTTTTATTTGATAAAAACTTCTAATTTAACGTCGTATGGGGAGGAGAACTAACAGACGTTTGTCTGAGAACGCCGCACTGAACTTTGCCTATTCCATTTACCTTCAACTCCTGCACACGTACCAAATGTATTACGGATAAAATTGTCCCCTTATTGAGTGTTTCAGGATGAAAATCGATAGAATAACTGATAGCCTGAAATCCTCTTTTTTAAAAAAATATTCATCATCAATCCGCTTGCTGATATTCTACCGGTAATATTTAAGGTTATGGCCATAACCAACAATGAAACTAGAACGGGTTTAGCTTCAATGAAAAGACAAATTTTTTACGAAATCTTTTTGCAAGAAAGTTTCCTCTATTATTTTCCTTCGTCCGGATGTCTTTCTTGGGCAAACCGAGGATTACTGTGGCTTTGTCTATTCTGTACGTATAGCCCATAATGGATTACGCCTGTCGGCAACCCTTGTTTGGCTTCTACACGGCAAAAAATCTGGGTGGAGGCGGGTAACAGATGTCATAGAGTCAATATTGCCCGCGTGGGCTGGACATCTATCGGTTCGAAAATGGAACTACGGTGGTTCAATTCTTCTGGGACCAGCTTAATTTGGCTAGCGAACGCACGACGTACTAGTGTCCTGACAACATTGATTCTGCGAATGTGGGACCAGAGTAATCCCACATGGGGAACGCGTGCCGTTCGATGCTGTTATACCAGCAGTTCGGTAACACAGCCTTAGCGCATCGTGTCACGCTTCTTCCGAGCTGTTGGGATACCAGAATCGAACGGGACGCGTTCCCCGTGTGGTATTACTCTTGTCCCACATCCGCAGAATCAATGTTGTCAGGATCCAGCTTTTGATGGTAAGACCGATGCAGCAAGAGGCCGGTTCCGGTCTTATGTATTCACTTTTCGCGCCGGATTTTGCATTTCCGAACCACTTCTAAGGGATCGTCCAAAAATTACGTAAGACGTTTTTCTTTTGTTTATATCGTTGTGTCCTTCTCAACTTCACAGCAATTTTATGCTCGTCTTTATTCAAGCAAAAGAAAAACGTCTTACGTAATTTGTGGACGATCCCTAATGTTATATTTGGTTTCCCTACTGCAGTTAGTGTCGTTTGACTGTCCGAGCAGACCGTAATTTATCTGGCTGCAGCGATTTCTTCTAATAATGTTTCAGCACAGCGAAGGACGGCCGGGACCTCCACTCGAAAAAATGTAGCATGTTTTCCAAGCAGGACCCCTATCTCCTACCTTCTCATGCTGTCATAGATTCCTATACCTGACACTCTCTCACCCTTGGAGCCATCTGTATGCCACATTTTCCCTTCGAGGAGCGGCTTAGCAATTGCTTTCCACGTATCCCTGCTTGGAGAAGCATCGGTGGCTCAGACGATAGCGCGTCAGGCTTCCGTGCAGGGGGACTGGTGTTCGATCCCTGAGCCGGTGCCAATGGAAATTTCTTCTATGTACTTCTAAGGGGGCTTCGGTGGTGCGGAAACCAGCTTAAACTATAGGTCCCCTCAGAAAAAGCTATTGTTGTATCAAGGATAAAAGGGCTCTGCCGAGGGCCCCTATCCTTGGGGATCGAAGTCGATTTCAGAAGACTCGAAAATGATAGCGGTCTTCCTGTGCTTGGGGCTCCTACGGGGGAACCACGCTGGATGATCGCTGGACGCCTTCCCCCTCTTGGTCGGTTCTTATTCGCTGAAACCCCGGGAAGTGAACTTGGATCAGGTGGTTCAGCGTTACTTCTTCATCTTCGGCAAGTTCGCCATTTTCGAGTTTTATTAGCCCGTGGAGAGCTCGTGGGTTTTTTGCCAGGATCTGATGGAGCCTCGCTGTTTCCGGAATGCCTTTCAATTGCTCTAGAAGCCCCTCCAATCGTCCTGCGTATACTTTCTCATATTTTCATTGTATTCATACTGGGTCGTCTTGTAGATGTTCCAATCTGAAGGCAATTTATTTATATTTGCTATATTGCGCCACACTCGTGCCTTTTTACGGAGTTTTTCTCGGTGGTCATTCCACCATTTTGCTCCTTTCCTAGACTTAATTGTGCTCGTAGAGCAATGGGGATGTTGCATGAAATGAGATAAAAAGATATTTTGATTTTTTAATAGTTCATTATTATATTCTAAGAAAAAGGAATTTTTTATTGAATAAGAAACATTTTTGTTTTTCTTAACAAAGTTTGAATATGGCTCTCGCTCGCGATATTTTTCGTCAAACGCCTAGATTGGCTATATCTGTGTAATGTCATTCTTCACGGGAAAATTCAAACTACCTAAATCATGCAAATTAAAAAAAGTAAAAATGTTTTCTAAACATGCTTTCAAATAATAATAATTAATAATTATTAATAAATAATGAAAATTATTATTATTCCAGTGTTTTCATTAAAATTTTACTCGGGTAAACCCGGTTATACATCATAGCTACGGACTAAGTCAAGTGAATGATGAGATTAGAATATTATAAGTTAATTCAAATAATTTAATACTATGGTTGAAACCTCCTGTGATGATTTTGTAGGTATACAATTACGAGCGGCCGCGAGCGTTGTAGGGGACAACAGTCCCCTCTGGAGGCTTTCTTAGAGCTACCATCTGCCACTCCACGGGTTTTTAGTCGCTCGCTTCCTGATGATCAAGAAAGTTTCTCACAATGCGACAGGTGTTTAATAAAACCGCTTTCTGAGCTGCTGCCAATACCCTACTGACTCCCAAATGTTCAAAATGTTCAGTGCATCTTGCGTGCACATTGCCTGTAACCGAAATCACAATGGGATGAATAGATGCATGATTCACATTCCTCCATATGGTCTTTACTTCATGCCTTAACTCGCTATACTTGTGGATCTTGGTTGTATAGGTTGACTGCAAATTTCGGTTAAGCGGACAAGCAATGTCGATGATGTAGACTCTTCCACCTTTTTTTCTCGCATCACAATGTCAGGTCGATTGGCCCGGATGTAATGATCTGTTTGGATAGTGACATTCCAATATAAGATGTATCTCCGCTTTCTAAAACGGGAATTGGAATGTATCTATAGACGGGCATCCATTGCTGGATGGATTCGTTGGTGTCTCCACATAATCGGCACCGGTCAACCACGTCTTGATTTAACACGTGTTTGCGATAATTCCTGGTGCTGAAAACCTTGTCCTGTATCGCAATGACGAATCCTTCTGTCTCTGGATACAGAACACCCTTTCTTAGCCAAATATTAGATGACTCACTATCCACTTCATTTTGATCCAGCGTGCTGGGGTGCTCGCCATGGATGGCCTTCTGCCTCCATTGTATTTCTAATTCCTCTCTGGTTTCTGCTCTGATATTTAAGGCCCCATCTGATGACAAATTTAAAGGCGTGTTTTCAAGATCCGTTTGACAGATGGTACTGTAAAGCGCAACATTTCGTTTGCTGTTAAAACAGTCTCGCAACTATATGACTTGTGACTCCCACAGTTTTTTGACACCTACAACGCCCCTACTCCCTAAATGTCGTGGTAGAACTACTCTTTCAATCGCTGAATTTCTGTGGTGCATTCGGTGCTTCGGTGCGAACAATTCTGTTTAACTTTTTAAGGTCGGTGTTGGACCATTTTATGAGCCCGGAGGAGTACGTGTGGACAGGGATAACATATGTGTTGATTGTCCTGATTTTGTTTGCAGAGTTGAGAAAACTCTTCATAATCAATCTGAGTCTCGTATTGAAGGCAGTCGTTAGGCTTGCCTTAACTATGGTACGTTGAATACCCTTAGATTCAAGAATACCCAGATATTTATATGATTCGCCTGCAGCCATTGCCTCGATGTCATTTTCGAACTCGTTCTCTAACTCTGCGGTCCCTAATTCCCCTCTGATTAAATGCACTGTTCTACATTTATCTAGTCCGAACTCCATGTGGATATCATTGGAAAACTGTTTTGTGACATCGATCACTTGATGCAGTTTCTGGCGTGAAATAGCGTACAGCTTCAGGTCAACCATGTAAAGAAGATGGGTCACGTGATGACTATCCTCATTATCATGAATTCTGAACCCATGAGACATGCTGTTTAGTGTTTTGCTCAATGGATTCAACGCTAAACAGAACCATAGTGCGCTGAAGGAGTCTCCTTGAAATATACCCGTCGTAAAGCGTATCGATCGAGTTATCCTTGGTTGTCCATGATCAAAATACGTGATTCTTGTACCCCAGACCTTCATTCTTCTGTAAGAATGTCATTCTCGTCGCAATGAGAATGTACCTTATCTGCAGTGATAGCTGTAAGACATTTATAAATTGTTGGAAGACAGGCTATCGGTCGAAAGTCAGATGGATTTTGAGTGTCTGGTTTTTTTGTTATCATATACGTAGTACCTTGGAGCATAAAACCTGGCATCAGATCTGGGTGTTCAATGATCTTCTGAAAACACCTTGCCAACGCAAGATGCACACTCGTCAGGTACTTGTACCAGAAGTTGTGCACCATGTCTGGACCTGGAGCTTTCCAATTACTTGCTCTTTTCAAGACCGCTGAAACATCCAAAGCTGTGATGTTTGTCAATTGCATTTTAGGGCTATTGCTTGCCCCTGCTTCATCCAGTTTGAACCACACAGTATCCAAATTGCATTTGTTTATTTTTTCCCAAACTCCCGACCAGTAGTTAGTCATATCTTCCAATTGAGGGACTTCGGTGCCTTGGTGGTTATTTGGCTTTACTCTCAGTTCACGATAGAACCTTCTTTCATCTGTATGAAAGTTTTGATTTTGTTGCCGTCGTGCATTACTTTTCTTGTACCGACGCAGTCTGGCAGTAAGAGCATCAAGTTTCTGTCGTTGCGAGTCTAAAATTTCATCCAATATTGCTGGTGTTAATGTCTCGATGTGCCGAGGGTGGATGATTTTAGTGACATGGTTCGTCAGCTTTCTGGTTCTATTTCCTTTTTTATATTGAGTTAATCGACCCAATTTGCACCTTACTTTGCTGACATCCATATCCAACCTGATCTTCCATGGTGGATCTAGATCCCTTGCTGGGACAAAAACTGTATTTGCAGGCCTAATTTTCGGGCCATCGTTTTAAAGGTTGCCACAGCTGCACAGTATACAAGAGTTTGCACCTCTAACGCAGTTTGTGCTACGTTCAAATACGTAGGTAAAACCTTGCTTTCGAGAGGTGCTATTAGTGCATGCAGATCATTTGTGACGTTCATTTTGGGCAGATAATGCCTTAGTGTTGGTTCTGCATATCTAAACTCTAGTAAAGAATGACCAAAATTCCTTTCCAGGTGCTGTAGTTTTTCTGAGATTTCCCTGTTCACATCATCGTTAGTAATATCCGCATGTGGTTCCAATGGATCCTGTGCATGATGTTCATTATACCTAGCACCTATGCCTTCAGCATCAATCAAGTCTTCGTTATCCACATCTTCCAAGTCGAACTCATCAATAGGAAGCTGCCGTTTCACTTCCATTTTGATAGCAGCTATTTCAACAGCCGAAAACAGTCTGTTTACAGATATTGATCGTTTTTGTTCTGCCAGATTCTGCTCATTTATTTTTGTGGCTAGCTTTGGGTATTTAAGTAAGAAGAGTTTATGATTTTCTCTCCTCACACTTTGCCCACATTTCTCTGCCAAAAAATAAAGGCGCATAACATCTTTGTTCATATGGTATGTCCATTTTCGTTGCTTTTTTGGTTGCTGAACCTCTGCTTTTGCCTCTGGTTGTATAAGGTCATCCAACTCTGGAGGATGTGGTGATGTTGGATCATCAATAGGTTGAGGAAGAACATCAATTGCTCCTGCGTGACCGTTTGACGCGGCTTTCTCTAATTGATGTTCATTGCCGTCGTTTTTCCACGCCAAATCAACCTGTTGCTTAATCTCCATTGCTCGATCTTCTGTAACATGTAGATTAGTCCTGATGTCCTTCACCTTAGCGATAGATCTCGTAGTGCGACTTTTTGTATATTAGGATACTCTGCAGCAAATTTTGTTCTTAAATTTGATCCTTTTTCCGTTTTTGTTTCAAACTTCGCACTTTCGTGACAGAGACGCACCAATTCCTCTTTCATTGTGGTATCCCAATTGAAGCTCTCCCACGGTATTTCTGTCGAGGTGGTTGGTTGGAAATAGCTAGCGCTAGGGGCGCCCGCTTCCAGCGAAATCGCGGTAAAATTTCAGCCATAATCACGTCTCACAACCGTGAGATAGGTGGTTACAGTCTGTAAAGGAATCAATACGACGATCCAG
>NC_046663.1:124257582-124259796 GCF_010883055.1 Belonocnema kinseyi
AATTGTCGAGAATATAAAGTTCCAGTATATGCGGCACTTCCCATTCTCGACAATTGACTCAATTTCCCTAGGAGCATTTAGAGGAGCGACATTAAGGTGAATACCGTAGAAGTGACAGAGATGGTAATAAAGTACTCTTAGTGCCGCATTGTGCCTTTGAATGTAGGTCGTTCCCGCGTGAGTTGCACAACTAGATAGTATGTGAGCTAAATGCTCGGGGTGTGCATGGCACGCCCTGCAGCTATCATCGGGAATGTCTTGGCTCAAAATGTGGCGACGGTGTTTTAAGGTGGAAATGACACCGTCTTGGCATGCAAAAATGAAACCCTCTGTACCAGACTTCAATCCGGGCGATTTAAGAAAAGCAAACGTTAGATCACAAGACATTGACTGATCCTTCACATTTCTGTGAAAGATACCGTGCATCCTCTTATCGAGGAGCTGTTCACGAAAGTGTTTCTCTTGTGCTTTCTTCATCCGGGCTTTCAGGAGTGAGTACTCGAGATAGATTAGATTTGATGCATTTTGCTCACCCCTAATACTGAAGTCAAGTCCGAGTGTTTCAGCAGCCTCCTCCGCTGCTTTGTACAGAAATGCTCCTTTGCCCACTTCCTCGTGATTCCTGACCATTTTAAGAATATATATATATATATATCGGTTTTAAATGCACGAGTGATTCCAGGACTCGGTCGGTATGCAAAGTTCTGCACCACCGACAATGACCGACATGAGATACATGAAAGTGGCCCTCAACCCTTTACATGTGTGCTTCGCGTGGCCATCGTAGGTATAACGCACGCACACAACCTGATATTGACTTTGACTCAGGCCATGGACATAGGAAACAAGGGACTAGGCATGCCATTGTGGGGGTGATGCAATGAGGGGGGGGGGGTCCGCCACCTTTTGGTGTCCCGCGACATACATGGCAGCACGCACATGTTTATATTTTCATGCACAGTTTGTCGGCAAAAATTTGTCGGATTCAACCCCGCTCGACCAAGTTAGGATGGCAGCCTACTCCCGTGTTTCCTATGTTCATGACTCAGGCAGATTTAGAAATTAGAATTGAGGTGGTTGGCATTTTACGCCCAGTTAAAGTGTTCGATAGCGAAGCAAGGAATTTTTGACAGCTACAATCTGAGAGATAAATCAACCAATTTTGTGTTTTTTAACTGTCCAGTATTTGACCTTAAAATTCGTTTGTACATTTTGTCTATTTGTGCTACAATTATTATCCATAGCTGGTTAAATTTAATGCCAGATTAAGAAAATCTGCAAATGCCACAAGGAATTATAGGTTAGGTTTCTATGTTTACCTTTCAGCTCTACTCTCATCATCATTGTTTTCAGGTTTTTTTTTTTTAGAATTATCACAACAGGTGCGATCGACAAATCATTGGATTATCAACTCCTAAATATTTGACTCAAAAAAAAAAGAAGAAAATCAGCCACATATTTTAAGTGAAAAAATTAAAGAACTGCAAAAGTTCAAGTCGGGTGGCCACTGACTGGGAAAACCGGGAATTATAGCCCAGATTGTTAAACACCAAGAAGAGTACCCTAAAGTTTAGAGGAAAACCGGGAATTTTTCAGATTCATTTTTTACTTTTGTGGAAGATTCTATCTAAATTTCCATAAAAAGTCATCTTTGGGTAGTAAAATCAACTATTTTTATGAACACTTGTCTATTTCGAACAGCTAGTTCGATCTTTTAGATTAAAAATTCGCGTTTTAATTTTAAAATTTTCCTATTAAATTCCGCGTTCAGAATTAATCTCTTTTGTTTAAAAATTCAACTATTTTGTTGAACATTATTCCATTTTCGACAGAAACTTTCATCTTTTGAATTAAAAACTCGATTCTTAATTCGAAAATTTTGACTATCAAATTCTGGGTTAAGAATTAATCTTTTTTTTAGATTCAACAAAGTAGTTGAATAACTGCTAAAATCGGTAAAATTCTTTGATATACCTTTAAATCATAAAAATAAAATGAACATTCCTCTATATCTTTTATAACATTCTCAAGTATTTAAAATCTTTTGAAATACCTTGAAATTTTTTAAAGCTTCAGATTGTAATTTAGAAAAGAGGAAAATTTCAAAACGTTAGATATTGAAATGTTTATAGATTAAACTATTAAATTAAAGTTTTGCTAGAAATTATTCGAGTTAAAGTTTAACTGTTTCGAAAATGATTTTTGTATATAATT
>NC_046663.1:124259896-124262168 GCF_010883055.1 Belonocnema kinseyi
CCCCCCCCCCCCCACATAAAGTGTAGGGTGGCCCAAAAAATCACATTTGAGAAATTTTAACGGGCTTGTTGGCCAAATCGTTCTCGCAAGCAAATAAATGTGTGCCTATTTTTTATTTTCAAAACAAAATATTTTTAGAACTCGCTCTGAGGCTTCAAAGTTTCCTGATTTGAAGTAAAGAAATCCTTACACCAGCTACCGGTTTAACCCAGAGAGCAGCTATAGATTTATTAACTGATTATTACTCGACCATTCAACTCATTGTCAGTCACCGCAGCTTGGGATGAGAGCAAATACGGTGTACAATGAGCGGACCGACCGAGGGTCAACTGTTTTTGCAGCCGTCCACCTGCAGTCCCTTCAGCCGGTGTTCAACTTAAATGCATCATTTTTCATAAGCTTTTCTTACGCTTTACTCAATTTAAATTATACTTTTAATCATTTTTTTTTTTTTTAGAAATCTATTCTTAATAGTCTAAAGAATGTCTCTTCAGAATGTCAAGTTACATAAGTATATCTGAGGGTCACAATGAGTCTCCAAAAATTGCGATTTTATGCCATTTTTGATATGCCTAAAACTTTTGCATAATATTTCTGAGATATAAAATGGCGATAAATGCAATGTTCATTGATAAGTGAACAAGTATATTAAATATCAAATAAACTGGCTTATAATTTCCTGTCCAAAATCAAAGAAATAAAAATTGGAAAGATTTTAAATGTTAAACTTCATAAGATATAAAAATGGCCAGAGCGAGTTCTAAAATTTTTTTTTTCGAAAATAAAAAAATAGGCATACATTTATTTGGCTACTAGAACGATTTGGCCAACAAGCCCGTTAAAATTTCTCAAATGTGATTTTTTGGGCCACCCTACACTTTATGTGGGGGGGGGGGGGGTCCAGCGAAGTGTTACACAATGGCTAAAAACTACAGGGAAAAATCGGAAAACCGTCACATTAGGGGGGGGGGGGAAATCACGTTCACGTAATTTATGGATAGCCCCTTATTCTTGTTGCCTTGTTTATATATTTTTTTTATTTTTATTTTTAATATTGTTTTTGCGATTAAAAAAACTACACTTCCTATCAAAAAAATATTTGTGAAAATTTTAAAAATCTTTTTTGGTTGAATAAATTTTGTCTCACTTATTCTCGTATCTTGTATCTTGTATTCTTCAAAAATAAAAGAAAATCTACTTATCCTACAAAAAAGTAATTCTTGCAAAATTTGCTATCCTTTTTTAAGTGCACATTTATCGTCAATTTATCTCTTCTCGTATCTTTCGATTTTTTGTTAGCAAAATTTAAAAAGTTGTTTTGACCAACTTGTAGGGCCTTGAAAAAGTAACGTTTTTCTTTTCTTGACTTTTTTCCATATCACGCTTTGTTTGGCTTCAAGTGTTCATTTTCGTTTGGTTTTTAGAATTTTGAAAATGCTATAACTTTGGCAATTTTTAATATATCAAAAAAAGTAATCGGAATAAATGGTTCGTATATTGGCCTATTATAAACGTCTGTCGAAAGAATTTTCAAATATTAAAAAAAGTGATCTCAACAATTTTCAAAATGCACTTACTTTTTAAAATTTCTTCGATAAAAGCTGGATAACGAATTTGTTCTTTCTTTTTATCCAATTTAATCCAATTGAATAATTCCTTCAAATGTAATCCTGTCTAAAGGCTACAACGACAATGACAACAACGAAAACAATGACGACAGACAGACACCAACGTAAAAACTATTTGTTCTGACCCTGGTTAACTTGTTTACAGGTAATAACCGGTAATCCACAAATGCAATAGGTAACTATTGTCGACTAAACACTAAACGAAACGCGGGGCAAGCGTGCTTTATTATTCTGTTCCTCTCTTCTGTTTCTTCCGGAAAGGTATCAACTCAAATACCAGACAATCCTACGTTTACCACGTCTCACAACCGTGAGAAAGGTGGTTACAGTCTGTAAAGGAATCAATACGACGATCCAGCAAAAGCCTCGTGGACCCTAAGAACCCGGAGCGACCCAAGGACAACCGCCTTCTGCATTTTTCCCGCAAATGTTCTAGCATATTGTTGACACGCAGGGATGCTTTTTAGGCTATTAGCAAGTGAAAGCTTGGCACCTCCAAGAGCGCCGATGATAAGGACGATCAGTTTAACAGCATATACCGAGAACAATCGTTGCAACTCCCTTATAAGGTCTCGATACCTCTCTTTCTTTTCATTCTCCTTGGCTATGATGTTTTTGTCAGCTGGTGCCGAAAATTCGATAAC
>NC_046663.1:124262268-124264384 GCF_010883055.1 Belonocnema kinseyi
ATGCAATGTTCATTGATAAGTGAACAAGTATATTAAATATCAAATAAACTGGCTTATAATTTCCTGTCCAAAATCAAAGAAATAAAAATTGGAAAGATTTTACATGTTAAACTTCATAAGATATAAAAATGGCCAGAGCGAGTTCTAAAATTTTTTTGTTCGAAAATAAAAAAATAGGCATACATTTATTTGGCTACTAGAACGATTTGGCCAACAAGCCCGTTAAAATTTCTCAAATGTGATTTTTTGGGCCACCCTAATAAAGTTTTCCGTAATCTATGGATGACCCCTAAGACATAAGACTGTTTCAATTTCCATGCATATTATGAATTGTAATGATATAAAATTTATTAAAATGATGCATGTTTAAGCGCAGCTAAGAATAAAATTTAATACAATTTCTACTTTATTTTTCAATATCTGAATAAGCAATTCCAAGCAGAGGTAAATAAAAAATGTATTCTATTTAATATTGATTTTTATTATATATGATTATATATTATTATATTTATTATATGTGATAAAAATGTTGTGAATTTTGTAAGATATCTTTAAATTAATTATTTTAATTTTTTAATTTTTCTAGGAATTTTGGAAACAATTTTTTATTTCTTTGAAGCCTTTCAAAATGTTCAGAAATTTTAAATATTTCTTTTAACCGTCTACAAAACCTGTTCATAATGCGCCCCTAAGAAGTTGGGGATACATAAAAAATACAAGTTTTATAAAAATTGTGCCAGTGTAATATTCAGAGTTATAAAATTTGTAATGCAGACAAATAAAATCCTTTTACCATTTCTACATTCTCATCTTAATGAGAAGGTATTGGTTTTATTTAAAAAATGGTTTCCGCAGATTCCATCAAATGTCGACGTTTTAAGACCCCCTGGATCAAAAAAATTGTTTTTACGACGGGTCTGTCTGTCGCCGTTATCGTCGTTGTAGTCATTGTCGTCGTTGTCGTTGTAAAAATGTCGTGTGCGCAAAGTCCTATTTTCAAGATTCGGACAAGATTCGTTTCCTTCGAACACTAAGTTTAGACTAATCCGGAAATGGGGCAGAAATAGTAAAATATATATAATAAAATAGAAATGAGATTTGTTCAAACTTCAGGTGTTCAAAACGGGCGATGATCAATTCCGCCGTAAGTCCCTGTATACTTACGTCAGCGGGAGTCTGATTAGTTTAATTTATTTGTTTAAAAATTCCTTATTTTAAATATATTTTTGTGAAAATTCATGTATTTTGTTAAAAATTAATCTTTTTGGTTTAGAATTAAACTATGTATTTGGATACAAATTTATTAATTTTAGATTTGTTTAAGAATACATTTGTATGGTCGAAGACTCATCAGTCTGCTTTTTATGTGTTAAAATAGTATTTTTAAACAACTTTTACAAATTGAAAAAAAACCTAGAGATATGTTAGTGAGGAATCTGCCTGTGTACTTGAAATCTCTTTTCCACTAATACGCTTGGACTATTGCAGTATTTTTAATTCAAGGTACAATTTTCAAAATAGCTAACTTCTGGGTTGTATGTAATGTAGTTCCATGCACACTGGAAAAACAAGGGTACCCAGGTAGCCGTTGAGGAAAAGACAAGCGCCCGCCTTTCTGTACTGGTCCCAGGTATTGAGGGAAAATTTATGATTACCCCACCCTAGATATTTACCTCTTCAATATCTCTATTGTGCAAAACAAGCATTTTCTGAAGAGATGAAAAATTCTCCAAAAGCCTACTTAAATGTAATAAAAAACTTTCACATTATAAACATTTTTGTTATACTTGAAATTTCTTTCCGGCTAATACTTTTATTTATAACGAAGATACAATGTTTAATAACAATCAAATTGTTTAAAAAAATAAATAAATTCCTATAGAAGTAAACAAACTTATGTGGCTCATATTTAAAAAATAATTTTTTATTCTTATTCAATTGCTAATCGTGAAAACACATGTTGAGTTTCAACTCGATGTACCTTATTTTAACGATTCTGGATGAAATTTACAAAAAAGGTTTTTTTCTTATAGGAAATATCTGTTACACTTCATGGGGCTTGCGCCAACTCTAAATAAAATATTTTTTAAACGCGTTTTAGGAGGGGGGGGGGGGG